>NC_133773.1:3346939-3511267 GCF_003597395.2 Chelonoidis abingdonii | reverse complement strand
GGGGGGGCTGTTTGTCCTCCCTCCCTTCCCCCACCGAGCTGCACGGGCCGGGGGGGCCCCTGTCTGTCCTCCCCCTGCCCCAGCTGCACGGGCCGGGGAGGGGGGGGCTGTCTGTCCTCCCCCTATCGAGCTGCACGGGCTGAGGGGGCCCTGTCTGTCCTGCTCTCCCCCTGCCCCCCCAAGCTGCACAGACCTCCTCCCCCCGTTCCCACCGAGCTGCATGGGCGGATGGGGAGGGGGTTGTCTGTCCTTTACACCCCTCGCCATGGGCTGAGAGGATTCCCCCAACCCCTCCCCCCAACTCCACGTGTTGGGGGGGCTCTCCCTCTTCCATCCTCCCCCCAGGGAAGTGACAGGAGATCCCCTGCCGTCTCACCCTCCTCTCACACACAGCTGCATGGCCCACAGTGGATCTCTCCTGCCCCTCTCTCTTACATAGAGGTGAGTAGGCCAGCAGAGACCTTCCCCCTCCCCACAGCTGTATGTTCCCAAGGGACCCCTTCCTTCCCCCCTACTCACAGACATCAGGCGTGGGTCTTGCTGTTGTGCATAACCGGTCCCAGTGTAGTTGCAAAGGAGTGGATGGGGCCCATGGGAAAGCTCTCTTCAAACCTGTTACTGTAGCCATGTCTCTACCGCTCTAACTGCAGAAGACAGTAGGGCTCATGGGTTTGCTACTTGTTGCCAAGTGTCACCCAAACCAGACCTGCTGGAGCCATTTTTATAATGGGAGTGCTGAGAGCCATTGACCTAAACTGCAAACCCTGTCTGTAATGGAAACCACTTCAAACCACCTATGACTCAAACATCACCTTAGTGGACAATCGTGTGTGGTTCCTACCCAAGACCCTCACCCAGTCCTTGGCCTTTTTACTGTCGTGGTGCCTGGGATTTTAAACATTTCTTGTTCCTTGTCCTACATGAGACACCCCCATGTGCTCTAGGGGGACCTGACAGATGGACTAGATGCTTAGCCTTGTCAATGCACAAAGTAAACCAAACTCTGAAAAATAAAGCGAAGAAAAATAATCTTCTCTTTCTGTTAATTGAGTGTTTGTAACAATAATAGAAAGAAAATAAAAATTCAGACAAGTGATTAAACTGACGGTGTCCTTTGTAAATGTCCATGAGCACTGGAAAGTATGAAGCACAGAGTGAAGGGAGTCCCCACCTGTATTCAGTGCTTTTATCCCTATCCATCTTGTGTAGCCTCTAATGTAAGGTCAGGGAACTTATGTGATGATATTGCATCTCGTTCACATCTTGAGCCTTGTGGGGATCTTGCTGATTTAGACTGCAACTGGAGTATCTAGTAATATTTTCCATCTATACATTTCAAGGCAGTCATGGAAACCCTCCCCACCCCCATACAGATACGCACACAGCTAGATGGGCATAGGATGGGAGGCGCACACATTCACCCCCCACAGTCTGCGTCCACAAGCAATCCAAGCAGCTTATAGACAGTAAGTTGCTAATATAGTTGTAAAATATCCTGTGCTTGTTGTAAAGGTCCTGTAATGGGGCAGTTGCATGGACTGTACCTGTCTTTGGTTGTAAACTATTTTCTCGTTAAGTGAAGGCAAACTGAAAAACATTCTGTGAGTTTGTATGTTGGGGTGGCCAACATGTGGCTCTTCAGAAGTTAATATGTGGCTCCTTGGGCTGGAGCTACAGGTGCCAACTTTCCAATGTACTGGGGGGTGCTCACTGCTCAACCTCTGGCTCTGCCACAGGGCCTGCCCCCACTCCATCCCTTCACGCTCCCTCCCCTGAGCTTGCTGTGCCTTAGCTGCATGCCACGAAACAGCTCATCAGGAGGTGCAGGGAGGGAGGGGGAAGTGCTGATTGGCAGGGCTGCCAGTGAGTGGGAGGTGCTGGGTGCAGGGAACTGACATATTACTGTGGCTCTTTGGCAGTGTACAGTGGTAAATTTCGCAGGCTCAGGTTGGCCTCAGCTGGTGTAAGTGGTACATGCATAGTGGGTGGATGCTGCTTCCTAAAGTCAGTGAGATTTAGGCTTTAGAGCCTATTTTACTTATTGCTATTTATTATTTGTATTCCTGTAGTGCTTAGGAGCCTTAGTCATGGACCAGGAGCCCATTGTACTAGATGCTGTACAAACTGAATTAAAAACAGTCCGTGTCCCAAAGAGCTTACTTAGGACCGGAGCAAATTTAAATTACCAACTTTAATAACAGTTTAAATCAGCAAGCAGGAAACCTTGATGTAAATCATCAGTTTTAATTGTCTTTTCCATTTGTAGTTTTTAGTTATTTTCCTGAAGAAAAGTAGATTTTTCCCTTTACACTAAATTTGGTGAAAAGAATAGAAGTACTTGTGACACCTTAGAGACTAACAAATTTATTTGAGCATAAGCTGTAGCCCACGAAAGCTTATGCTCAAATAAATGTGTTAGTCTCTAAGGTATCACAAGTCCTCCTGTTCTTTTTTTGGATACATACAACTCATTTGGATTCAGAAGTATGCAATCAGGCAGCAGGAGAGAACGAAAAAATAAAGAGCAAATACAGTACGGTACTGTGTTAAAGAGAAATTGCTAATATGTGAAGGGAAAGCAGTATTTTTCTTCTGCATTGTAAAGATTCAAAGCTGTATTAAGTCATTGTTCAGTTGTAAGAACTATGTTTTGTTCAGAGTTACAAACATTTCAGAGTTACAAAGAACCTCTCCATTCCTGAGGGGTTTGTAACTCTGAGGTTCTACTGTACATCTGTTTCACTCCCCTATACAGAACAGAACTCTGTATTGAACACGTCTGTCTTTGCATTAGTATTGATAATTCTATCATTTTCATAGTCACCATAATAGAGGCTCAAATTAAATGTATACCCCAAATTAACAAAACATAGTAAGGGGACCAAAAGCTTGCCACTATATCTAAACAGCGAAGGACAAGAAATAGAGGCAAAAAGGCATGCTTTAAAAACTGGAATTCAGATCCTCATGAGAACAATAAAAAGGAGCATAAACTCTGGCCAGTCAAGTGTAAAAGTGTAATTAGGCAGGCCAAAAAAAGAATACGAAGAGCAACTAGCAAAAGTCTCAAAAACTAACAGCCAAAATTTAAGTACATCAGAAGCAGAAAATCTGCCAAACAGTCAGTGGGGCAACCGAACAATAAAAGTGCCAAAGGAGCACTCAAAGAAGATAAAGCCATTGCAAATAATTCACTTAGCTTCTCCTCATTGGTCTTCACTATAGAGGTTGTGAGGGAGAGTCCCACACTTCAGCTGTTCTTTTTAGGTGACAGATCTGAGGAACTGTCCCAGACTGAGGTGTCAGTAGAGGAGGTTTTGGAACAAATTGATAAATTAAACAGTAGGAAGTCACCAGGACCAGATGGTATTAGCTGAACAGTTCTGAAGGAACTCACATAGGACATAGCAGATCTGCTAACTGTGATATGTAACCTGTCATTTAAATCAGCCTCTGTACCAGATGGAATTCACCCAAGAATTCTGAAGGAACTCAGATATGAAACTGCAGAACTAACAGTTGTGGTATGTAACCTATCACTTAAATCAGGCTCTGAACTAGATGACTGGGAGATAGCTAATGTGATGCTGATTTTTGAAAAAGTCTCCAGAGGTGGTCCTGGCAATTAAAGGCAGGGATGCTGAGAGCCATTGAACCAAACTGTAAACCCTGTATATAATAGAAACCGCTTCAAGTCAGAGGTTGCAACAGCACTCCTGGTTCCAGCACCTATGAGTTTGGTTGAAACTATAGTAAAGAACAGTATTATTGGAAACATAGATAAACATATATGTGGTAGAAAATTCAAAGTGACTTTTGTAAAGGGAAATCAAGGCTTGCTAATCTATTAGAATTCTTTGAGGGGATCAACAAATGTGGACAAGGGGGATCCAGTGGCTATAGTGTAGACTTTCAGAAAGCCTTTGTCAAGGGCCCTCACCAAAGGCTCTTAAGCAAAGTAAGAAGTAATGGGAAAAGAGGGAAGGTTCTCTTATGGATCAGAAACTGGTTAAAAGACAGGGAACAAAGGGTAGAAATAAGTTGTCAGTTTTCACAGTGGAGAGAGGTAAATAGTGATGTCCGTCTGGGATCTGTACAGGCAGCAGTGCTGTTCAACAGATGCATACATTATCTGGAAAAAGGGGTAAATAGTAAGGAGGCAAAATTTGCATACAATATTAAATTAGTCAGGCCAGTTAAGTTCAAAGTAGACTGCAAGAAGTTACAAAGGGTACTCAGAAAACTGGGTGAGTGGGTAACAAAATGGCAGATGAAATTCAGTGTTGAAAAATGCAAAATTATGCATATTTTAAAACATAATCCCAGCTGTACATACAAAAGGATAGGATCTAAATTAGCTATCACCACTCAAGAAAGAGATCCTGGAATTATTGTGGATAGTTGTCTGAAGACATCTGCTCAATGTGCAGCGGCAGTCAAAAAAGCTAGCAATGTTAGGAACCATTAGGAAAGAGAATCAGACAGTAAATATAATGCTACTGTATAAATCCATGGTACACCCAACACCTTGAATGTTAATTGCATGCAGTTCTGGTTGTCATATCTCAGAACTGGAAAAGTTACAAAGAAGGGCAGCAAAAATTATTAAGGGTATGGAACAGCTTCCATATGAGGAGAGATTAACAAGACTGGGACTTTTCAGCTTGGAAAAGATGAGTAAGGGAAGGGGGATATCACAGAGATCTGTAAAATCATGAATGGTGTGGAGAAAGTGAATAGGGAAGCGTTATTTATTCTTTCCAGTAGCACAAAAATCAGGGATCATTTGATGAAATTAGATTTAAAGTAGGGTTAAAACAAACATATGGAAATGCTACTTCACACAGTCCACCCGTGGAACTCCTTGCCAGGAGATGCTGTGAGGGCCGAAAGTATAATTCCAAAAAGAATTAGATAAGTTCGTGGAGGATAGGTCCATCAAGGGCTATTAGTGAAGATGATCTGGGATCTAACACCATGCTCAGGGTGTCCCTAGGCTGTGATTGTGAGAAAATAGGAGTGGATGACAGGGGATGGATCACTCAATAATTGCCGTATTCTGTTCATTTCCTCTGAAGCACCTGGCATTGGCGGCTATCGGAAAACAGGATACTGGGTTAGGTGGACCATTGGTCTGACCCAGTATGGCTGTTCTTATGTTATGTTCCTCTAGTAATGGACCAATAGCATAATTAGGATTCTTTTATTCCTAATATTACAAAAAAAATAAAAATAAAATCTCCTCCTTAACTCAGCTGGCCATAGATTTCTCCTTGTGTTCCTCTGCTTCCCTTATCAATTTTCTGCATTTCCTAACTTCTGATTTATATTCATTACTATCCCTTTTATTGTTTTATTTGGTATAGCTATCTTACCTCCTATCTAAACCTGATCAGTTTTTTAATAAATATGGCCACCTTCCTTAATTGTGCAATTTTGGCTTTTGGGGCAGCTAGTAAGGTGTTTGTAAACATTTCCCAATTATCATTCAGAGTTTGCTTTTTAAATTCTTCCTCCCAGCTGATGTGTTTCAGGTGTTCCAGAATAAAACAAAAAGATTGAAACACCCTGCTGCCAGAAGTCCTGTAGGATTAGCAATAAGAGGTTCAGTTTGCAGTGAATTAGTTTAGTTGTTCATTATTTGTTTTGTGATAGCACTTAGGAACCCCAGTTTTCCCAAAGTTAGTAGAAGGCGGTAGTGCAAAAATCAAGGGAAGATTTATAATGGAAAATTAGCCTCAGAGGTCACTTGGGAGAGACTAGTATCCTTATCTAAGCATCCATTGTTATGACTGAGATTATTGAAACAGCACACATGCTTATTATATGGATTTCCTTGGGTCTGAATTGTGAAAATAGACTTGTCACTTTTACTTTTGTTTGTAGTCAGTCTTGTTTCTTCTCCTGCAATGACACAGTAATACAGTGTATATGAGTTGTAAACAGACCTAAATAAAATTTGTTTCATTTGAATTATAAAGATCACAAAAATGTTTTTATTAACATTGTATTTAGAAAAAGGCTTTGTTTTTTGCAAAGCCTGAAATTCAAGGTCAAACTAATAGACGTTATCTGTTTTTGTTTTGTTTTCTGCATATTTATAGACACAGTTACTAAGAATGACCTCAGAAAATCATGTACTGATGGGTTAGCTTTTCAAATTCTTGTTTTGGAGAATGACATCTTGGTACATTTGAAATTGTATTTTAAAAGTGCCCCTTTTCCCGTTTATTGCCTCTCAAAAAGAGACATTTGTAAATTCCATAAATAAGGGAATTTATAATAAAATACTAAAATTCTGTTCACCTCATTGACCTCTTTGATTTTGATTTTTCCCTATTCCTTTTTCTCATGACAGAATTATGGATCCAAGCCTGCTAAAGGAACGAGAGCTATTCAAAAAACGAGCGCTTTCCACTCCTGCTGTAGAAAAGCGTACTGCACCCTCGTCTGAGTCAACATCTTCCAAAAAGAAAAGAGCAAAACTAGAGCAGGGTGGATCATCAGGCTCAAAACAAAACACAGGTTGGTGAAAGTTTCTCTGACTGTTTCTTTCCATCTGTCCACATACCCTGTTGGGTTGGTCTTTCAGTAAACTGCCTGTGTGGCCAGAGCCATTCTCCAAAGATCTGATCCTTTAGGATTCTTATGCTTGGGTCTTAGCTCCTGAGCAGGAGAGTGCAGGAACTTCTACAACTCAAAGAATTTTGACTCTAGAGGATGGAGGTAGAGTGTGGGTCAGGCCCTGTACTGTAAGTGACATGCCACCCTCTGGATGATGTAAATGGTGCCCTCTGAACTTTGCATCCAGTTTATGCTTGACCCTGCTTCATGGAGAAGCTCCTGGTGTGCTATGGTTGTGCATCACTCCTGCTCTTTTTACTGCATGCTTTCCAGTGTTTTCAGCTTTCCACCTGTCTTTCCTTTTATTGAGGTTACTATATTGGTGCCCATCACTGTACCATCTCAGATCTCATCTACACTTAAAACTGAGATCGACATAGCTACTGCTCTCCTGAGCACCATAGCTATGCTGATATAAACCCTCAGTGTAGCTGCGGGTATGTCAACGGAAGAACGCTTATGTTGGCCTCACTCCATCGCTCAGGGAGGTAGAGATACTACAGGAATGGGGAGACTGCTTCCGTCAGTGTAGTGTGCATCTACACCGTGGGGTTACAGCTGCATAGCTGTGCTGCTGTCATTCCCATAATAGAGACAAGCCTTGAGTGTCTCTCAAGAGTAAAGTCAGCAACAAAGTGATCTCTCTCTCCCTTCCTTGCCAATGGGCTAGCTAAGATTTTTTTTTAATAAAAAGGTGTAAGCTTGGAGAAAGAACTGGGTTTTATATTTTGCTTTGTGTGCGTTGTGGTTAGGGTCATTCTTGTTTTGTCTAACAGTAAGTCTTGATCTATCACCTGGGAAGGTTCTGTTACCTGTGGTCACAAATTGCTCTGCATTGGCCAATAGTTTCACTGGAATCGGAAAGAGAGAGAGATGGTGTCTCAGTAGCTAAGGCTAGTTCCATGCAGAGTTTGGCAAAGCACGTCAGATGTCTTTAAACTGACCTCCATGTTCAGTGAAGAGCCAACGGAGAGCAGTGAATAGAAGTGATGTGGTCCTAGTGATCTGTATGGTTGAGCCCAGGGACAGCTGTATTCTACATTCAACTCGATAGGTTGGCAGAGGCCTTTGCCCCAGTGCTCCAGTGCAGTTCTGCAGCATATTATTGATTATTTTGGTGCTCTAGCATTCTGGTGTGCCTCTCCGCTGCTTATTTTTCCTTCTGAGTGCATTTTTGTCTATCAGCTTCTGCCTCAGTCTTTCTCACTGATTTTCCGTTTTTTCTTGATGCACCCTATCTTTGTTGCTGAAAAGTTGTTTGAAAAAAGAGACTGTTCAGTGATTTCAAGACATGACTGTATGGCAGAACTATGTCAGTGACAGATGACAGTATGCTCCATCTGCCTAGATATTGACCATAATAAGCAGAGTATCAGAGTTGACTGCAGATGTCATCCTGTACTTGGAAGAAAAATGCAGTGTGCCTCTGAACCCTCCTTTAGACACCTCGGGGGGACTCTTGTGCCCTGAGAATGTTGCTGTTGACGCAGGAAGCTGTGGCTTTGACATTGCCACCCCAGCACTCTTGCACTGGTGACTTTGGCACCATCAGTGTTGATGCTTGCAATGAAGCTGTAAAATGCTCCAGATTCCCAAAGAGTTAGCAGTTACACCCACTGGGGGAAGGGGCACGCACCTTACCATTGCCGCAACTACCCTACACCACACACCAGGACCTTAACTTTTCCCCAGTAGGGAGGCCAGCCTTCCATCATCCCCTTTACCCCAGCCTGCCCGCTCTCAGCATAACCAGCTACTATACCAAACATCCACAAGTACTAATGTTGGATAAATATAATCTGGGAAAGGAGTGTGTGCGCAAAACAGGAAAGAGTTTAAGTTGTGGTCTGTAGTGTAGGGTGGTATTGTTAACAGTAGAGCGTGTGCCTGTGGGTGGGGGGAAGAAAGGTTGTGACTGTTGAAGGGCATAATTTTTCATTTTCTTGCTTCTGTGGATTTGAGTCATGTATTTTATGTGTGTAAGAACCCTAACTGCTTATCCGTATTTTGGGTATTTAGGTCCAAGCAACTCAATGGAAAGGTATTTCATCTTTTATATCAGTGTCAGACCCAGCCAGTATCAGAAGTGTTCAGTACTGCTACTGTGTGTCCTAAAAGGAATGAATTTGGTCTGATTTTAGTTCTGAGTGAACAGTTGTTTTGGATGTCTTTTTGTCCGCTCAAGCTCAATGTGGCTAAAACAGAGCTCTTAATTACCCCCCTCCCCAAGTCCTCCTCACTACCTCCTTGCTCAATCACTGGAGACAACACCACCATCCTGCCTGTCACTCAAGCCTGTAACCTGAGGGTCATCTTTGACTTGGACCTCTTTCTAGGCCCTTATGTCCTACCACAGTCTGGGTGTAGGGCTCCATAGTCCAAAGGTCCTCTGCCTCTTGTCTGCAGCGGCAGTCAAAAAAGTGAGCAGAATGTTGGAAACCATTCAGAAAGGGATAGATAATAAGACAGAGAATATCATATTGCCTCTATATAAATCCATGGTACGCCCACATCTTGAATACTGCGTGCAGATGTGGTCGCCCCATCTCAAAAAAGATATACTGGACTTGGTAAAGGTTCAGAAAAGGGCAACAAAAATGATTAAGAGTATGGAATGGCTGCCTTTTGAGGAGAGATTTATTAGACTGGGACTTTTCATCTTGAAAAGGAGATGACTGAGGGGGGATAAAATCATGACTAGTGTGGAGAAAGTAAATAAGGAGTATTATTTACTCCTTCTCATAGCACAAAAACTAGGGGCCACTGAATGAAATTAATAGAGCAGGTTTAAAACAAACTAAAGGGAGAACTTTTTAACACAATGCACAGTCAACCTGTGGAACTCCATGCCAGAGGATGTTGTGAAGACTAAGTCTATAATAGGGTTCAAAAAAGAACTAGATACATTCATGGGGGATAGGTCCATCAATGACTATCAGCCAGAATGTGCAGGGATGGTGTCCCTGGCCTCTTGTTTTCCAGAAGCTGGGAATGGGTGACAGGGGATGGATCACTTGATGATTTACCTTCTGGGGCACCTGGCATTGGCCACTGTCGGAAAACAAGCTCCTGGGCTAGATGGACCTTTGGTCTGACCCAGTATGGCCATTCTTATGTGTTCTTGGCTGCCGGCAGTCCCCACAGCTCCTCGGGGCATTCATCTGAGAGCAATCCTGGCAGTTTCTTGGGATACTTGTCCATCTCCTCCATCTGCAGGATGTGGCTCCACTTGGGGGCTAATCCAGGATCCTTGAAGAGATGTCTGCTTCCTCCCATGTTCCAGCCCCAACTGAGCTTTGGGGCTCTGCTTTTATATTTCCTGTCCCACACTGGGACTTCCAGTACAGGGCGTGGGGAGGTTTTAGGTCTGCCCACTGGAGGAATATAGTAGTCCCTTGCTCTCTAGTTCGGGGGGAGGCTACTCCACCTCACTACACCCCTCCTTCATGGAGTTACCCTGTGCTTGGTCTTCCTCTTGCTTCTAATGTATTTGTATAATGTTTTCTTGTTACCCTTTATGTCTCTAGCTCGTTTAATCTCGTTTTGTGCCTTGATCTTTCTAATTTTGTCCCTACATACTTGTGTTATATTGTTTATATTCGTCCTTTGTAATTTGACCTAGTTTCCACTTTTTTAGGTCTCTTTTTTGAGTTTCAGATCATTAAAGATCTCCGTGTTAAGTCAGTATGGTTTCTTGCCATACTTTCCATCTTTGCTACGCAGTGGGATAGTTTGTTCTTGTGCCCTTAATAATGTCTCTGAAATACTGCCAACTCTCTTGAACTGATCTTACTAACTCCCTGTGTTTGCTAAAGTCTGCCTCTTGCTGTTCTCCCTCCTACCATTCCTTAGAATCATGAACTCTATCATGACATGATCATTTTTACCCAAGATAGTCCTTGGATCTGTCAATAATATGTATTTCATGGCAAGGAAAGATTGATAAGAGAGTCTAAAATAGTTGAAGTCGTGCGAACTCTGGACAGCTGGGGCCTGGTCTGTACTACAGAGTTAGGTTGACATAAGGCAGCTTACGCTGACCTAACTCTGTAAGCGTCTACACTAAAATGTAGCTCCCATCGATGTAACTGGCCCACTACACTGACTTAATAATGCCACCTATGCGAGAGGAATAGTGCTTAGGTCAATGCAGTTAAGTCAATGCATTGTCACTGTTGATACTGCGTTGCTTACATTGACTGTTCCTGCCTTTCAAAAGCCATCCCACAATGCCCTACACTGATAGTTAAATCGTTATGAGTGCTCCTGGTGAGGATGCACACTGCTGACAAAAGGAAGGTAGTGTGGACACGCAAAAGAGATTTAATTACTGTGGTGGCTGTATGTCAACGTAACTTAAGTCAAATTAATTTTGTAATGTAGGCTTGCCCTAATATAGAAAGCCGATACATCCAGCATGACAGTGTGTTCTAACACCTGTAGCCAAGAACAGTGGATCTGTAACTCAAGGCAATCTCCTTGACTGGTAGAAGTGTGGGAGGGAGGTGGAGCTCAGGAATGATCTGTGAAATTATGGACTTAGAGACAGGAAAATATGGGAGGGAATCTCTTGGGTGATATGTTCTTGTATGGGGGGTGAAAAGATATTCATTTGCCTCCAGACAGTACTCTTGATTAAACACTCCTTTGTGGAAATATTGAGGTGGCTGTACTCTGATGTGTTAACAGCCTCTAACACCTAGGGATTGACAAGCAGTTTGGGTAAGGGATAGGGTGGGACTTCTCTGAACTGCAGGGAGAAGCTGTCAGGTCCTTCCAGGAAGTGGAAGTGGTTAGAGAGGTACTTGCTTTCTGGGGATGAACATTTTTCTTTTTTAATCTAATAAGAAAGCCTACCTCACAGGGCTTTGCAAAATATTCAGATGCAATGTGTAATGAAAACCATTTATTTTGTTTTACTGACATCTTTTCTTTTTAATAAACTTGTTTTTAAGGAGACTACTGTTGTTTGGGTAAATTTTGTGCAGACTTCCCCCAAAAGGAGAGGTGCTGATAGGTAAGGAGTTTCTGGAATCCAACCTACCTCTCCTGATTTTGGGCATACATGGACAGAAGTATCCTTTCACATTAAGGTGTATTGCATGGGGCTGTGGCAGGCAAACGTATGGGAGAAGCCTATAGACCAAGGAGGAGACATGAGATGGCAGGGGTGAGGGTGACAATCAGATTGATCTGTATTTCTCCAGTTAAGCAACATTGTGAATTGTTCAGATGAACAAATATTTACTCTAGTAATCAAATATAGATGACAAAAGTTCATTTAAAAACAAAAATCTTTCTTCCCACGTAACATTCTAACAGGTGGGCCACATAAAGATTTTGCTAGCCATTCAAGTTCACATCCAGAAGTGAAATAATTGTCCTTAATAAGGATTAAGGCCCAAAAAGCACATGACTTGCTCATAAGATGCAAGAGGCTTCATTTTGTTTGTTGGTTCTTCTGTGAGTTCTAGTGATCAACCATTACTACACCACTTCTGTTTCTCTCTTTCTAAAGCTGCTCATCATGATTCTAACCGGGTTGGATTCATTCTCTAGGTCTTTCATGGTTTTATTTTTCACACAGCAGCAACAGTCAAGCAACTCGTAAAGGAAAGCCAGCGCCACCAGGGAAACGACAGTAAAGATAAATACAACCAGAATAACAAAGCAGGCAGTGTTCCAGTTATCATGGAAAGGGTAGATGTTTTGCACTTGAAAACCAAGGTATTGGAAAAGAGACGTAGTCTCGTTCCAGTGACTGTTGTTGAAGGTTGCCATGCTTGGAGAGTCCTTTTATTGTGCTCACTGCAGCAGAGCTATAGGGTAAAACAAACAGAGAAACAAAGGTGACGTTTTCAGCTTCTAAAATGTCAGTTTTTTTCTTTTACCAACTAAGTTGGAACTCAAATTATTTTCCCTATTTGGAAGAGTTTACTTTCAGAAGGACAGCTAATTTCCTGTGGCAAGCAATGAATATTTTTTGAACTGGGGAGCTTTGGACATGTATATGCTCTTTGAAGTGAAGCTGCATTAATCTGTCTCTCTTTTATTTTAACTAAAAAATATATTGGATCAAAATGCACAGCTTGACTGTGTGCCGACTTTTTGAAATATATTTTATTGCAAGACTAATACACCGCAGCATGTTTCAATAAAGTTAAGGAGCATCTCTCACTTGTTCCAAAGCTAATGCAAAGAAGCAGTCTTACAGATATTATTTCCATCTGCAAGGGATGATTTTAGAAACATGTTCTATTTGTTACTCTTAAATGTTCTTGTTTTTTAATGGTTTGAAAACCTGCTCTGTGCATGTGACGTTTCTAGCAAAACGAGGGACCCATGTACTGTTATTAATGTGTGCATCCTAATGACTGGAATGATTAACATGTGGTATTCTTCTGTGTTCTTCCATTTGTAAGGGTTTTTCTCTTCCAGCTCTATGAGAGAGAATTTGTGGTTTTAAGCACAGTACAGTTCCATTCATCGGAATGGTCTGGGGGCCATCTGATTCCTTTGGGTAACTGCGTGGTTTGGATAAATGGAAGTGCTATGTTAAGCTACAGGATTTCTGGGTAGGATGAGGAAAGGAGGGAGGCAGAGAGGAGGGTGGAAGAGAGAAAGAGCCTTGTTAATGCTGCGTTAGTAGGGTGACCAGATACCTCGTTTTTAAAGGGACAGGCCCATTTTTTGGGACTTTTTCTTATATAAGCACCTATTACTCCCTATCCCCTGTCCCATTTTAACTCTATGCTTCAGTGCTTACCAGCACTGTCAGCATGAGGGGAGTGAGCTGTATTGGTGTCTGCAGAGCCCAGGGCTGTCAGCGTTGGGAAGCATTCAAGCAACATTCCCCTTTTCTCTCCCTTACCCTCCCCTTTGCCTCCCTTTGTTTCCCTCCCTCCTTTCCTCATCCTATTTGGAAATCCTTCCACATCACAGTTCCCGTAGCCTTCATGTTAGTTACTCGGTTGGTATGTAATCGACATAGGGCTACGTGGGGGACACAGCGTTGTTTTGGATAACTAGGCTGTCTGGGTCATTTGAATCCGGTTAAGTGGAATTACAGTACATTTAGAAATTGTAACTGTCTTGGAGAATGAGTTTCCAAAAAACAAGGTTGAACTTCCAGCTGCTCTCCAGGTTTATAATACAATGTCCTTACCGCCTCTGTATGCACTAGTATTGCTCTTTCGGTTAACACGCGAGCTTCTTGTCACATTAAGGGCCAAATTTTCATAGCGTTCAGCACGCAGCAGCTGAGTGGCACTGTGACCCCGTGTGTTAGGTTGCTACGCCTGGAGTGGGAGCTAGGCCTGGCACTGCAGGACCGTAGCTGCTCCCACCAGGGGTGTGTGTGGCAGGCTCACTCTCCAGCCCATCACCAATGACCCATCGCCTCCTTCTCCCCCAGCTGCAAAACCTGGCTCTGCCACTGCTAGGCATTGGTCTAACTGCTTTCCTTGCTTTAGAGAGGCAGCGGCATTTAGATATGTGACTGCTGGAACTGAGCCTAGAACAACATTGTATTGAAGGACTGGCTGCTGACTGAACTAAAATGGGAAAGGGAGCCCCCTGAGGCTTGGTGTTTTCTTAAATTGGGGGTTGGGAGGAAGGGTTACCTCTTCCAGCACCTCTGAGGATAGAATGGGAGAGGGCTCAGTTGAGAAAGATGATGAAAAGAGGAAGGGAGAGATTAAAGCACAGTTTTTACTCTGCTCTCATCCCTCACCTTAGAATATGAAAGACAAATGTACTTGTTAGAATACTATGAATTAAGTCATACCTGCAGAGGAGCAGGCGAAGGGCTGCTTTGGATATGCTTAAGATGAATTGAAATATATATTTTTAAATACCAAAAAAACTATTTAGGAACTTCAGTTATTAACATGATATACTACCCTTACAGTCCAACAAATATTTGTAAAAGTGAGTTAAAAAGTTCTGGTTCTGCTCATGCATGAGTTAATTATATCAATCACTTCTAGAGAAGAGAGGAATGTGCATTTTTCTTTTTAAAAAGAGCATTTATTTCTTTTAACTCTGGGTTTCCTGACTTATGAACAGTTCTAAACATTGGTCATAGTATAGCATTTTAGTTTTTGCATACTATAGAGGACCCGGAGTGACTCCATAGTTAAGAGCTTGTCTACACAGGGACATCCAGGAAAATTAATCTGAATTAACTAAAGGTGTGAATTTGAAATAAATTAGTTAAACTGCATTACCCCCTCCCCCCCCAGCGAATACCCTGGCTTTAATTCTCTTTAAACTAATACGCACAATGGCACCACATTAAAATCACACAGACAACCTTCATTCTGGTATTTTCTCTACAGATCATGACTGTGCAGCCTTAATGTTTTCTTTTGTATGTAAATTAATATGTAAATTTTGCTACACAAACTTGGTGCAGGAAAACTGAAGGTTAGGTAAGAAAGGCTAGAAGTCTTTTGCATGTTATACTCATGCAGGTGGGATATGATGCAGCAGCATTCATTAAAATCAGAGCTATATAGCTAATTAAGGAAAGATGCTCAGTTTGATTGTAAAAAATGTATGCTTTGTACTGCGTATAACTACACTGAACATGAGGCAACTTTGTTCACTTAAAAGTTGAAATTCTTTACAAAAATCTTAAGATAAAGTGATTTTTGTTTTGCGGATAAGTTAACAAATGAAGGCCTAGCCTATCAAGAAGTCTACCTGGTTACCTTTTATTTAACTTTACTTAATCAAAATGCTATATGACCAGAAAATACTAATTGTAAAGAAAACATTGATGTTTTGTTTACAAAATTGGAAACTAAAATATATGGATAATTGAAAGGAAAAATGATAAAGCCCAAATTTCATATTCCTACCTATTTTAAACAGTTTGTCTATGAATTTACCAGTAATAAAATTGGGCCATTATTGATATAAAACATGAAACAGCCAGTATGTAGGGGGTAGAGCCGGTAGCAGGTATGGTATTGACACCCTTACTTCTGTGCTGCTGCTGGCGGTGGCACTGCCTTCAGAGCTGGGTGGTCAGAAAGCAGCAGCTGCTGGCCAGGTCCCAGCTCTGAAGGCAGCACCGCCACTAGCAACAGTGCAGAAGTAAGGGTGGAAATACCATGCTTGCTGCAGGGCTCAACCCTCTACTCTTTCTTTCCTTATTTTTTCTGTCCCATTTTTCCAGAGCACTCCTCCCAAGCTTTGTGCCCTGGGCAGCTGCCCCACTTGCCCCGTCCTGGTTACAGCCCTATAGTTGCACCAAATTGTCTGGTTATCAAAAAATAAATAAAATAAAATAAAATCACAGGCATATCATAATAGTTGAGTGTTTATATTGTTCCAGCAAATTTTTCTTAAACAGATAGGTCTGCTGTGGCTTTTCAAATTACTGCAATTAATAAAGGTCCATTATTACTTTTTCACAATTTTCCATGTCTTGTCCACAACTCAGCCGCTATTATTTGAAGATCATCCCACGATTTGGGTAGTGTCTTAGCTATAATTAATTTTTAAACTGTAGTAACATGAGTTGTAAGACAATATTTTTAACCCCTTTGATATCTGATAGCTAGTGTTTTAGTTATGATATGCCAACTGTTTTGAAGATAGTGCTTAGCACTTCTTAAATCAGGATGGGCAAACTTTTTGGCTTGAGGGCCACATCTGGGTATGGAAATTGTATGGTGGGCCATGAAGGCTCACGGAATTGAGGGGTTGAGTTGTGGGAGAGGGTGAGGGCTCCGACTGGGAGTGTGGGTTCTGGGGTGGTACCAAAAATGAGTTCAGGATGTGGGAAGGGGCTCTGGGCTGGGGCAGGGGTATGGGTGGAGGGGGTGAGGGCTCTGGGGTGCAAGAGAGTGGGACTGAGGGGTTTGGAGGGCGGGAGGGGGATCAGGGCTGGGGCAAGGGGGTTGAAGTGCGGGAGAGTGTCCCACTTACCTCAAGCAGCTCCCGGAAGCAGTGGCATGGCTCCCCTCTGGCTCCTATGTGGAGGCATGGACAGGAGGCTCTGCACTCTGCCCCACCTGCAGATGCTGCCCCTGCAGCTCCCATTGGCCCTGTTTGCTGGCCAATGGGGTCAGTGCTTGTGGCGGTGGCAGTGTGTGGCACCCCCTGGCTGCCCATATGCATAGGAGCCAGAGGAGGGACATGCCGCTGCTTCCAGGAGCCGCACAGAGCAAGCCCCCGACCCCACTCCCTGGCAGGAGCTTGAGGGCTGGATTAAAACGTCTAAAGGGCCGCATGTGGCCCCCCAGGCCATAGTTTGCCCATCCCTGTCTTAAATAGTGCCTAGGAAAACTAACTATCTCCATTGAAGAGAGAATTTCAGATAATTCTACTTTATAAACATATTTGGGGCAGGGGTCCGGTTACTCAGCTGTAGGCTGATTTTGATAATGTTCTAGAGGTGTTGGCTCTCCCCTAGTGACTATAATCCCCCAGACGTGATTAAAGGCAGGACAACTGTTTAGTCATCTACCAACACTGTTGTAATCATGAAATACAAGACTAAAGACTTCACTGCTAATCCATCAAAATTAACTGCAGCACTGATAAGGTAAGAAAGGACACATCTTTGAAAACTGTCATAGAAACTCGGGTTCGACACAGTTGCATTTTAATTCTAATTGCAGTAGGAATGTTTAAAATTTACAGTGAGCCAATTTGATTAGTACACGTTGCAGGTATTGTGCATGAACGAAATCCAGTAGCAGTTAAATATTTAATTTAGTTCTATAATTTCTATAATAGGTTTTAATCTAAAAATCATTCTTTAGATGCTGTGATAATGTAAGCTTACTTGAAATTGTATTCAGAGGAGCAGTGGCAAAATGACTCATTTTAATGCAGTGCTGAGGAAGTCTCAAATAAGAAACAACTGGACAAACATCTTCGTGTAATGGTATCTAGAAATCTCTCATGGATTCTAACCTGTCTGTCTGCATTGTGCAGATGGATTAACACTCTGATATTTACCCCAGTAATATGTTAAGTGATAAGGTTGATTTTCATGCTAGTCTAGCAAACCAATTCTTTAGAACACATTTATAGCCTAGCTAGGCAGTATACAGTCTTATTCTTAAGCAATTTAGTGATTGCTTTATTGTTTATATTTGAAAAATACACCCTCTAACATTTTGGTTTTTGTTACAGAATTAGCTTTTTTTTTTTTTAATAAAAAGATGATTTTTAGCATCTATTTAAAAACAGTCAGAATCAACTAAATGGAACGTGAGGCTGCAAGAAATGAGCTACTGGCTAGTAAACATCAAATACATTTTGTTTACTGCGCTTTGGCTTGGATGTGTTGAGTTTCTTGTAGGATGGAGTGGTCATCAATTTTCCATTAATGCACAGATGGTAAAAGTGCATGTCTGATAG
Source organism: Chelonoidis abingdonii (assembly GCF_003597395.2). Taxonomy (NCBI): domain Eukaryota; kingdom Metazoa; phylum Chordata; order Testudines; family Testudinidae; genus Chelonoidis; species Chelonoidis abingdonii. Next base: position 3,493,261 of record NC_133773.1, on the reverse strand, counting down.
TAGCAGATTAAGGATTGTAGGAGAGTAAAATCCTGCTTAACACAAAGAAAATTCATGCTGACTTTTATAGGAGAAAGGCTTTATATAGAGTTCTTTTCTAAGCTAAAGATATATTTTCTTTCAATAATCAATATAAACATAAGACAATTTTAAAAAATGGTACAGACCTACCTCTTGTCTGAAAGGATGCTGAAAGAGCTCTGGTCTGCTCTGTTGGGTTTTGTTAATGCAGCCTATGGCACAGCTAAAATGGAGCTTTGCTACCATTGGCCAGAACATAATGCTGCTGACAACTTCCTTTATGCTCATTTGCATCAAACCCACTACCCCAGGAGTAAATCATTCATAAATTTAAATGGTATTGTATAGGATGATAAACCCCCCTCTCCCCACCTTGTATCTTTTTCTTTTACCATGTGAGCTTATTAACATTGAGGTATATTAGTGATACAGTGGTTGTTAATATGCTTTAGCTTTGAGGTGGAAGACAGTGAGTCAGAGCATGACATTTGAAATGTTAATACCTGCAGATTTCTGTTTCTATTCAGTATTATATTTACTTACAATAAACTGTAAATGTGCCACAATCTGGTAGATTAAACAGGTTAATAGGAAACAATATTGCTGCCTTTGACTTAATTCTTGGACAGAACCGTTATATAATGTGTTTTCTTAACCATAAGTTTTCTGTTGTGGAGGTAGAGGTGCTCCCTAATTTTTGTTTTACTGATCTCTTAGGTCTGTAACCATTAAGATTTTTTTCTTTAGTAAATTTCCTTCATCGAGAGTATTTTTTTTAAAAAAAATATTGATACAAAATAAAAGCGGCTTGCTTTTGTTTCTTTGTTTTCCAACTTCTCAATTGAAGTTTCTGGAGAGGGTCTGTTCTGTTATCCCTGGATTTATACTGTGTAAGGTCTATGATATAAATAATAATATATAAAACAGTTATTTGATTAATCGTGTGTGTTACATTTTCTATTACTTCAGCTTCCTCCTTTGGTCCATGTCCTTCTGCTTACTCTTCAGGGAAGTCATAATCTTGAAGTTATGACAAGACTATCTGATTCTGAATTTTTGACTTGGCGTTCATTTTTATGGTGTTATGCTTTTGCTAAACCTTAGCAAAGCTCCTGATTTCAATGTAAGTCTCTACAATAATTAGCAAATGGGTCAAGGAAAGTATATATGAAAAACAAAAAAAGTAAATATATTTTTTTTTCAATCTGGCAATTTTGAATGTTTATTTCACGATCTTTTTAGAAAGTAACTTGCAAATAAAATTAGTACATAACTGGCAGGGTGCCAAATACTTCCTGCCTCTTCAGAAATGCCAAGATGGATTGTGTGGGTGTAGTAGCAGACTGAGTTAATCTACAGTTCCCTTTAAAGAAGCAAGGGCATGCTAAATTTAAACACAGTGAATATAACACATTTTCTCTGTCTGCCACTTATGTGATAACCCACTTTCTGAATCTACTCCCAATTTATTGTGAATGTTTGATCCTTAGCAAAAGTCTCAAATAAATTTCCTAGAATACAATAGTGTATTAGACTAGATCCACAGAATATGTCGTTGCTAGTTGTACTCTGTTGTGGTACCTTAAGTAGGGGGATAAAAAAAAAAAAATCTGACTAAGACTTTCAAAATAACAGTTGATTTTGAATGCCTTAAATTTTGGATACCCAACTGGAAACATTGATTTTCAGTGTCTGGATGCTGAGAACTGGGTTCAGATTGACTTTAGTAAGAAAATAAGTTTCCATTTTCTGCTTTTATAGTGCTTATGGGCAAATGTGTTTTGCAGAGTGTTAATGTGTGCTATGGCTTATAAAAAAGTATCCACCAACAATAGAATTCCCAGTTGGAAACCAAATCTTCAGAAATGGCATTAGAGACACGTAGGCATTGTCTGCGCTCGTAATTTTCCTAATTGCCATTCCTGTGCTTCATTTGTGCAATCATCAGTCAAAGCATTGGTGGAGACAGGGCAACAACATTTTAACAGTGTGTTGTCTAACCCTGTTTGGAGCTCTTAAAGTCCTATTTTTGAGTTTGGGAAGGGCTTTGCTGAGTGAATTAAGGACTGTTATATAGCAGTAGGTTACAGATAGAGCTGAGGTGACTCTCCCTTTCTGAAGTGCCCTGTGTTTAGAGAATCTGAATATGAGTTTATTAATTTGTATTTTGTCAAACAAAGATTGTGTTAAAAATCACTCAAGACTGCTTCAATGCATATACCAGCAACCAACCATAAGAGAGACTGGAAATTTCTATTTAAGTTCTCATATACCTGGTGCAACCTATAAGTTTACCTTTTCTACATTCTCATCCACATCACAGATGATTTTTCCTTCCACGCAAAATGTGCAGCGTTTAACTCCAGCCATGTGAAGTGGTTAGAAATGGTTATTGACTAGTTATTTAAAATATTAAAACGGTGTTGTGTTAACTTGGAGTCTTTATATCAAGATTTAGATGGCTTTCTAAAAGATGTGCTATAGTTCAGTCTGTTAATATTCAGGAATCACTGGGTGAAATTCTCTGTAGATTAGGGTTCTCAGATTATTTTTATAATGAGGCACACGATTTACAATAGAGAGACCCATTCAAAATTGTGAGGACAACCTTTTTTCTTTTTCATCATCACATTTTGCTGCTTCTCTGTGGTAACTGCAGCAACTGTTTACAAAAGTAATAAGGAAGTATTTAATGTATTTTAACTGTCTTTTGGTTAAATTTGGTAGCTGGAAACGAAGAGCCAGTGTCATGTGACCAGCCAGCTCTCTGTGAAAATTGTTCAGTTTGGACCTTCTGCTATAGATATTTTTAATTTCTGTTTTTCTGACTGACATTTGCTCATATGTTAAATGAGACATTCATTTGCATAAGACAAGAAGACTGAATATTTTCAGAAACTAGTGAATATATATATTAATGTACAAGCTTGATGTAATGTTCACAAACTATTGTGCATGCTACAGTAACTACTGAGAGAGATGCTTACCTGTGTGACAAACACTGGTACCTTGGGTCAGCCACATTCATGTGACTATTTGACAGCAAGAGCTAGAGAGATATTCCTTCTCAGACCTTTTGATTGCAAGTACTGTGTGACTAATTTTGTGACAGATAATGTGGCCGATATGGTTAAGAGGAAAGTTTTGCAAGAACTGTCCTATACTTAGATTGTAAGCTCCTTAGGGCAGAGACAGTCCTTTTATTCTGTGTTTATTATGACGTTATTAAGTCCAGCCCACTATACTATGGCAGGACCAAATAAACCTAGACATGGGTTTCCTCAAACCATGGGTCAGGATCCAAACCTGGATTGCCAGAATGTTTCAAAGGGTCACATGGCATCTCCTGCTGGCGGGGCTTGCCTCACTGCTCCAGGCATTGCAACCTCTAGGGTCCCAGCGTCACTCAGGATGGGCCCAGCTGTCATGATGATGGAAATCTGAGTAGCTCTGCAATCCCATGAGCAAGTCACAACTCCACTCACACAAATTTGGTCCAGTTGAGGGGCTGGACTTGATAACGGGGGGCTGAGGTTGCAATGCCCAGAGTAGAGAGCTGAGCCCAGCCAGTCCCACAGTACAAGAACTGCAGGACCCAACCTTCCCTGGGGGCAGCAGCTGACTGACCAAAACCACCCTAGAGCTCCCACCCCCAGACTATTTACTGGTTCGCGACAGGCCATAAACATTTACAGACAGGTCCCAATCCCAGAAAGGTTGAGAACCACTGACTTAGACCATCCCTGACAGGTGTTTGTCCAACTTGTTTTTAAAAACCTCCACTGCCAGGGGATTCCACAATCTCCCTTGGAAGCCTATTCCAGAGGTTAATTACCCCTGTAGTTAGAAAGCTTTTCCTAATATCTAACCTAAATCTCCTTTGCTGCAGATTAAGTCCATTACTGTTTCTCCTACCTTCAATGGACACAGAGAACAATTGATCACCTTCCTCTTTATAGCAGCCCTTATCATATTTGAAGACTGTTATCAGGTTCTCCCTTAGTCATCTTCTCTCAAGACTAAACATGCCTAGTTTTTTAACCTTTCCACATAGGTCAGATTTTCTAAACCTGTATCATTTTTGTTGCTCTCCTCTATATTTTCTCCAGTTTATCCTTTTGTAAAGTGTGGTGCCCAGAATTGGATGCATTACTCTAGTTGAGGCCTCACCCGGGCCAAGTAGAGCGGGACAATTACCTTCCATGTCTGATATGTGACAGTCCTGCTAGTGCACTCAAGAATGATTTCACAACTGCATCACATTGTTGACTCATATTCAAATTGTGTTCCACTATGTCCTCCAGATCCTTTTCAGCCTTACTACCATCTAGCTAGTTATTCCCCATTTTTTCGGTGTGCATTTGATTTTTCCTTCTTACGAGAAGTACTTTGCACTGGTCGTTATTGAGTTTCATCTTGTTGAATTCAGACCAATTCTCCAATTTGTCAGAATAGTGTTGAATTCTAAACCTGTCCTCCAAAGTGCCAGCAACCTCTCTCAGCTCAGTATCATCCACAAATTTTATAAGCATACTCTCCACTCTAGTAGCGGAGTCATTAATCATATTGTCTCTGTGATTAATTTTTTTCATAACAGCCACTTAGCAGCTGCTACATATAAACAGGAAATTGCTCTTATGTTTCATTCTTCATGAACTAAGGTGGAACATTTTTTCAGATTGTTCAGAAGTTTGCTTCACAGTGCCCCAAGGTAATGGAAATGTGAAAAGTATAGACAGTATATGGGCTCTAGATTGTCAGAAGGTAACAAATATTAGTCTGAAGAGGCATGCTGAGGGATTGTTTCATGTATAGAAACCAGTAGCCGTGGCATTTGATTCTGATACAGTTGGTGGACTTGGCTATTGCAATTGATTTTAGGTTGAAGCAGCTCAGACTGGAAGCCACATCGGAATAGAGAAGGGCATTTTAATTGGTACTGTATTGCTCACAATTTTAAATTAAATTTTCTACTCCTGACTCACAATGTCACAGCATATAGGCACCATTCAGTCATGTAGGTGGGTGGGAACCTTGAGCTTGCCTGGAGATGACATTCAGTGAATACAACTATAGTTGTTTAAAAGTTGGTGTCAACAAAAAGTCAAATGTGAGATATTAAGCCTAGGAATTAAAATGTACTCCTTTGGTATTGATTTTTGCTTACCTCCTCTTTAACGCATAAATTTTAACATTTCTGCACTTACAGAATTACATAGAGACCATATTTTCATTCACAAAGAGCCAACTGAAAGTGCCCAGGTCTTGACTTCTGAACTATGTATACTTTTTATTTATGGTGGTTGTACCAAAAAAAGATGCATAATTGAAGCCGGGTTGAGTGCAAAACTAAAAATCTGTTTCTGAGAATATGTTCTTTTGCGTCTTTTGCAGACCACAGCAATGGGTCAATTAACTTGAAAGCCCTTTCAGGAGGCTCTGGCTACAAGTTTGGAGTCCTTGCTAAGATAGTGAATTATATGAAGGTATAGTCATTTTATTTCAAGTATAATTTTTCTGAAATGTTTATACATATTTATCCACTTGTCATCTCAGACACATTTATATAAGCTGACCTTCCATTGTAGCAGTAATATTAAGAACTTTTATCAGACACACAGAACTACTTGTTTAATGCCAAAAATGTCAATATAAAAATTGTCATTGTAAGATTCCCCAATGTTTGTATCCCAGTAACTCCAGCTCAAGTTTGCTCGGTTTAAAAGTAAGAAGATGGTTGAGAGTCTGCTGATGTAAACCAGAGATGAGAATTGATCAACGATTCAGGAACCATTTATCAAAATCTCTTTCAGGGCCAATTTCTTCCATATATTTAGGAATGTCAGCTATCCTTGAATTTATAATTTGACTCATTTCCTGTCATCAGCTTTCATTTTAAGTGCTGTCTTTCATCATAACAGACGTTATAGATTCATTTTCTTACTAGGTTTCCAGAGCAAACTGTTGAAGATTCCAGTTCTTGAATTAATATTTATTAAAATACTGTGCATCGTGACTTTTTTCTTTTAAATTAAAACAGCTAATTCTGGGTGGTGGGGATTGCCATAACATGTTACCAGTCTTAATAAATTGCTTTAGAGTTCATCCTTTCATTAAGTACCTGAAGAGCTCTAATAGATCATATTTATTTTATTAGACGCGGCACCAGCGTGGTGATACACATCCATTAACTCTAGAAGAAATTTTGGATGAAACGCAACACTTAGATATTGGACTCAGGCAGAAACAATGGTTAATGAGTGAGGTAAAGAAAACAAATTTTCAGACTCTAACTAATGACCACTAATAATAAAACTCAACTCATATACATTTGCTTAATGATTAAACTCTGTAATATAACTGTTCTGCTAAAAATGCTGTGTCCTCTTTACTTGTGTTCTTTCTCAAGGATAACCCAGTGCTGTAGTGATACTAGCTCTGAAACTGAAATGATTCTAAAATCGTGAAAGATTGTAGAAGGAGTCATGTGAAGAGCATTTACAAATCTTGGCATAAAGTTCATTAATTCATTACCGATGCAATAAAATGAGCCAATACTTGTCAAAGAATCTTAATGTATATGTTAAATGTAAAACTGCTCCAGCGTTTGAAGATCTTATATTAACCAAAGAAAAACAGTTTGGCTAAAATAATCTCTCTAGATTCACAGTTATTTAAGAGCTTTAGAATTTTCATAATATTTTGGTGAGCTAAGAATGGAGTGGTAGCAGAAGATTTGGGGGTGGGGTGTTAGGAGGTTACTGTTTTGTATATACTTTTCCCTTTTATGGAAATACAGTATTTACCCACGTTGCCTCCTTCCTCCTCCTCATAACACACTGTTTACCTGATGAGAATGAATGTCTTTGTGGTCCTTCAGTATGCTTTTGCAAAGTAAAATTCCATAAAACCCAATGGGTGGAGTCTGGTGTCTTTAAATGTAATCTGCTTTTCTTCTGCTGCTTCATTTATGAGTGAAACATTACTTACATTTTTGTTTAATACCAACTAACATAGACATATAGCAAGAAAACAATCAGTGTATGTAGTAGTTACATTAAAAAGACAAGATATAGTAAAGGTAGTGTGGCTGTAACAAAAGTATCTTGCAACATTGCACTGGCACTAATACCCCTGCTAAATCCCAGATATGTGCACCTGTAGGGTAAAATCCTGGCCCCAATTAAGTCAATGGCAGCTTTGTCGAGGACTTCACCATTAGAGCATTATCACATAGATGCTAAACTAAGAAGAAAACACTTTGTTAAATTATTATTGCATTTGTAAGTGATGATAAAGTGTGAACAAAGGCTCAACAGCATGGTAGTCTAGTAGGCTATTAACGGGCACATTATGGCAGTTCACTTTAAAGCTTTGGTGGCTTATGTAATCTCTTGAGAATTTGGTAGGCTACCAAAGTTAGTTAACTTTTTTATGATGACTGTGTGTTCTCCCTCCTTTCTTCTTTCTGTGTCTCTTCTCTTTCTCCTTTCAGGGTCAGGCTGGCAGCTGCAGAAGAAACTAAGTAGGGTTGCTCTCTCTTTTAGAAGAACTTCCATTGTGGTACTGGCTGTGAAACAGGAACGTATCTTTATCATTTCAATTGTCCATGAAATCCTGTTCAGTTTCACTCTGAATTTGCCATCATGGGTAAAGTTCTTCTGTGCAGGAGGTCTGCTCTTCTCAATTTCTTCTGCATCTGCTGGTGCCGGTTGACACCAGGGGAAGACTGACTACAGATTTGTTCATCCCAGGGTAATGTCTTTCACATTTGTAACCTCAATATGAGATCAGTGCGATACGTTGGGTAAATAGTTTGTTTGCATTTTTTATGTCCAGAAGAATTCATATTTTTGTATCCCCTGGTATTTTTATTTCTCTAATCTCCTTCCAAAAAGGAGCTGTGCAGCTTTTTCTAAAACAGCTGCCACAAGTGTCTTTATGGATCTCCCAGCCTAAGGTGCATTGTATAAATAGTGCTTAACCCTCCTCTGTAAAGTAAAAAGTACCATCATGATGAATTCTGCCTGTATTGGATCTGAGATCCTGAATCCCAAGTCCACTTCCTAATCGAGCCTGTTAATTGTCAGCTACAATATGTTGCTGGTGTGCCGTCATTGACAGATGACAAGTTTGTTTAATCAAATATACATATACATTCATGTTTTTTCTTAAGTTTAAAACTTATATCCCTATTACAGGCTCTAATCAGCAATCCCAAAATAGAAGTTATAGATGGGAAATATGCTTTCAAACCTAAGTACAATTTGAAAGATAAAAAGGCTCTGCTCAGGCTCTTGGACAAGCATGACCAGCGGGGACTGGGAGGAATCCTTCTGGAAGACATTGAGGAAGGACTGCCCAATGCACAGAAAGCCATAAAGGTAAGTAACACTTGAGACTCACAGTTCAGTCTATTTGCCTTATCAAAGAGTAGGCTGGGGGTGACTTGTTCACAATGTATAAATACTGACATGGGGAACAGAAAGGTGGTAATAGAGGTCTCTTCAATCTAGCAGCCAAGGATATACCAAGACCTATTGGCTGGAAGTTGAATCTAGACACATTTAGACTAGAAATAAGGGGCAAACGTTTAGGAGCATGAGTAATTAACCTTTGGAACAATTTACAAAGATTTGTTGTTCTCCATCACTGGAAATTTCAAGATACTGCAGTGACTTATCTCTGTTCTCAGATAAACTGTCATAGCAGTAACTGCTTCACTTTCACAAAAGCAGACTTGGCTCAGTGAAGTGCAAAGCCTGTGTTAATCATTGCAAAAATAAAAAGTGTATTAAAGTACTAAGTTACAGAAAAGTAAACTTGAGTATTACGAAGGCACTTATGCGTTAAATTTAAATATTTAAAAATCCCTTCTCCCTTCACTCATAGGAGAAACATTGAATCTTGAACTCAGGAAATTGTAGATAAATGATTTATCATTTGCTTAAATATTGATATGTGATCTTAATCTTTTTTTGAAAAAAATAAGGATTCTTGAAGATCTTTTTTAAGAACTAGCAGCCTCAGGAAGAATCCTGGACTATGGTAGTGTTGCTCATGATTCATAATTCTAAATTATTATGTATTTGTTTAGAAAACATAATAAAAGAATGTAAAAAAAAAAAAAGTATCAAATCAAGATGGTAAATTAATGGAGAAATGATGCCACAGCCTTGCCTGTCTATTGTAGGGTTGCCAACTCTCCAGAATGGGCCTTGAGTCTCCCAGAATCAGCATCCATCTCCCAGTGACTATTGAAAGCAATCCAGGAGATTTTAATAGGATATTTTAAGAAAATGACATTGTTATGTTGGGGGGGAAATCTCCTGGAATAGCTTCAGTCAGAGTTGGCACCCCTAGTATTGCCATGTAGCCTGATCCTGGTCAATAGGAATTGAGTACTCAATTCAGATCAGCTTTTTTAAGGCTCAGGCCCCTGATTAGTTACTAAGGCCTTGTCTACAAACAAACTTGCACCCATTTACCTTAGTGTGTTTTTAAATTGGTTCAGCTGAACCAGTGCAAATTTGTGTGTAGACACTCCTATTTTAGTTTAATAGTGGTTTATTTTCATTTAGCTTAATCTGGTTCCTTAATCCAGTATTATGCATTGTTCTCTATTAACTGGTCCATAGAAGGTAACAGCTTGATGCCAGCTATTGTAGTTAATCCTTTAGTTCTAGTGCTAGAAGTCAATGCTGAAGTAAACAGAATAGAATTTTTTTCCTTTTAAAAACATACATAGGAAATGTAAATACAAAACCTTATGTTAAAGAAATGTTTAGGCTGCAAAACTCAAAATGCCAAAATGAAGGTGGCCTGTGCAACCTCACTGCTTCCCGTGTGCATATGGATTATGAGAGAGTCTTTAATTACATGATTGTGTACTGTTTTTTCCCCAGGACCTTCCTTCATTTTTTGCAAAGGATAGGCCTGATCTAAGCATGAATCAGGGTTTTGTAGTGGATAAGCAGTTGTTCATATGACCCCTACCTTGTTTGTGGATAGAAGTTGGAAGAGGTGTAGTGACTAAGGCAGGGGGTTGCAGGAAGAGAAAGGATAGGGAATGTCCGCCTGGAGAACTGGACTCATCCCTGACTCTGCCACAGAATTCCTGTGGCCTAGTGGGCAAATCACTTACACCAAACACTTCACACATGACCACTAATTGTGTGTTCATAATTTTCTGGGTGTCTTGCTTGAGACACCTGGGTCCTTATTTTCTGAAGTGCTGAGCACTCTCAACAGATGGCAGCTGAAATCAGTGGGAACTCTGGATATTCGGCACCTCTGGCATCAGAGCAGTGTGGTCTGGAGGAGTGACCATAATACTGGGAGTCAAGAGATTTTTGCCACTGATTCACTGTGTGGCCTTAGGCAAATCGCCTCTCTGTTTCAGTTTCCTTGTGTATAAAATGAGATAGTGCTGCTTTACCTCCTACCACCTAAGAGTGCTGTGATGACTGATTAGTTAATGTCTGAACGTGCTTAAGCAGAGAAATAGAAAATTACCTCCTATCCAAAAGTCCTCCATTTTACTAAGTTCCTCCTGCAACATTTTCTAGTGCTCTCTGGGAAGTGGAGAACCAAGCTGAACTCCACTCCCCGTCTCCCTGTCTTTCAAATTGTTAAACGTTGTCAACTGAAGAATTTAAATCAGTGAACAATTCAAAATAAAATTCAGATCCTTTAAAACTACATATTGATATGTCATCTCATTAATTACATATAAATACTGCCTGTATTCTAAAGATCAAGTCTTTTGAGGGGTCTGTTCAGTCTTTCAGAGCGAATCTCACTTCTGAACAGTTTCCTGCAGGGCCTCACTTCTGACAAAGTGCTTGCCGGCTCAGGAGTGCCTTTGTTACATCAAAACATGCTGAAGATGAAAGCCCTTGTGTCACAGCTACTGTTTGTTGAAGAAATTTTTCCCTTCTTCAGTTTCCCACGGAAATAGCCACAAACATCCTGTGTAGTGTAGAATCTGATTAAATTATTGCAGGCTGTGTCCTTGGAGTGCTTATATTATTATTATTATTATTATTATTTATTATTATTATTTGAATTGCACTCACTGCTGTTCTAGTGTCAATTTTAAATGAAAGATTTTACCCATCCAGATTAATCCTAAGTGTTATCTGTTCTACTGAGGATCTTTCCCTCACCAGTGTGAACTATTATTAACTGACTGTTCTCTTCTCTTCTCTTGCTTTCACTATTCTTAGTGACTTGCATAATATTGCAAAATGTCCAGTTTTGTGGCATCCCTTACACACTGCATCCTTTAATGGACTTTTTTCCAGCTGTGAATTGGTGTGTTACCACATCTTTCACAACTTTTCTGTGGTTTGCTATTTATAAACGTTCTTTGGTCTCCTACTCTCTAGTTGTGAACTGTTTTTACATTGTGCGCTTAATCCCATTGCTCCTTTCAATTTGTTCAGCTCATCTTCACTTTGTCAGAGTTGTCAGACATGGTGTCCATTTTGCTGCTACCATCCAAGTCTCATTGCTGCTTCCCTATAGTTTCTTGCATTCTCACTTCGTTACAGCTTTCACTATTGCGAGATCGGGTAGTATACGGCAATACTCCAAAAAGAACCTTTTTTAAAAAAAAAAATTAAGGTACTTATCCAGCTGTGACATTACCCAGGGTACAGTCTGGACTGTTGAACAGCTGAGTCCCCTCAATTCTTGAACCTGGAGTGCCTCTTAAACTGCTTCTCTGTGAGAGCAACATTCCTGGTCTGCCTACACAGCCTCCAGTATGTAAATCACTCCCAGCCACCCATGAATTACATTATGGACAACAGCAGCAAACTCCCAGACTTCCCCCCAGAAAGGTGTCTCTTGTTCTGCCACGCACCCTCATGGACAATATCAGCTCATGTAAAGTCTGTCATTTCATTAATAGAAAATGATGTGCACTACTCTGATCTCAGATGGAGTTTTCCAAACCCACACTGGTTTAGATAAAACAATACAACAAGTCTGTTAATTACAGAAAGATAGATTTTAAGTGATTACAAGTAATGAGGCATAAAAGTCAGAATTGGTCACAAGAAAATAAAAGATAAAACACAATATATAATTTAACAAGCTAAATAAATTCAAAGCAAAGGTTTCTTTCACCACATGCTTTAGCAGTCTTACTGGCTGGATTTCTTTCATCCAGGACCCCTCCCCCAGTTCAGAGTTCCTTTCCTTGCCCTTCAGGTGTTGTTGATGCCAGGGGCAGAGAGAAGAGGAGGGGTATTTTGGGGCATCTGTTCCCCTTTTCTTATTTTTCTCTTTTTCTTTGAAAATCCTCTCCAGCTGAGGTTCAGGAAACAGAAGGTCTGTGGGGGAGAGAACCTCGAGCTCTTTCTTTGCCAAAATGTATGTTTCTTTCTTGCACCCTTTTTCCTGCCAAAGACTGTCCACTTAACCAGGTGATAATCCATTTGATTTTGTTGACACCTGGCTGAGGCATCGGTTTGCCTTTTGTCTCTGGGGAACTGGTTTATGGCTGCATTTCTAAACTTGGAACATGTCTCAGTAGTGTTATACAGTAGAATCTTAAAACTTTATGTACAATGTTTCCACACATATTTTCCAGGACAGGAATTATCAGCAAATTTTGAGCTTTCAAGTGATACCTCACAAGGCATACTTCATTCAAAATCCATCATAATCTTGTAAAAAGGGTGAACATGGGGATACAGACTGTCACACCTATACACGCCCACATCCATATATCATTTGAAAGCTTATGTTATGTACATGTAGATGAGCTATGATGTGGACCTGGAAAGTGGTGCAGTAAGTCTGTAGGCGAGGTGAAATAATGATACCCAAAATGAGCCAATATCATTTTTCATAGTTCCAGAAACACTGCAACGGGACTATGAATTTTCACTGTTTAAGCTAATTTCAACACCTTAATATTAGAGACTCAGAGTGCGTGGGGGAGTATCTTTTATTGGATCAACTTCTGCTGGTGAGAGAGACAAGCTTTTGAGCTTACACAGAGCTCTTCTTTTGTGTGACTTGAAAGCTTCTCTCTCTCATCAGCTGAAGTTAGTTCAATAAAAGATATTACCTCACCCACTTTCTCTCTCTAATATCCTGGGACTGACATGCTACAGCTACACTGCACACAACACCTTAATATAGTGTTTATTGGTCAAAGCTACCAAATGACAAAGTATTAAAAACATTTTATTGGTTTTGTTCGTGCAAGTATTTTTTTTAGAAATGATGAAGCTATTTAGCGTGTGGGAAAAATGGCAAATATCAGCATTTTGCAGTATACTAACATGAAATGTTTTCACGTCACGTATTCTTAAATGTCAAAGTGTTTCACAAGTGATTATAATAGTTTTCTATATTTTCAATTGAAATTTGCTGATCAGATGAGTCTCACTGAAGGTTGTGAACCAGCAGCAGTGGATTGCATGCCCATAGTTTGTACTACATAATGGGTCGATATAAATGTACATGAATTCCTAATGTAATGCTTCTCCATTCATAAGTTTGTATACATACAATGTAGTATCTCGTCTGCCTCGTGGAAGGTTTTATTTTGTAATTGCCTATGCATGCAGTACTAGCCTTTTGAAATGTTCTAAAAACTAGATTTTTAATTCAGTGACACTTATGCACGGGTCAGTATTAGTATTAGAGATGACAGTACACAACTTCATATTATGAATATGCAAAAGTTATGAGAGAAAAGTGGCCTAGTAAAAAATAGTGAAGACAAAGACAACAAACAAATTTTACCTCTGCACTGAAGACAGGTGAAGAGCATGGTACAGCTCTTATCAACCATGTCATCAGCAATGTGACAAAACCCATTTGACCCTGAATCGGATCCAGAAGTGCTTATCAACGTATCTACTGGACTGCTTGGAACATCAGATGTTCAGGAGTCTACTGAAAATAGCAGATGTTGGTGAAAAACAAATGGAGAGATTTGCCAGAGATATTCTTGATTCTGATGGTTCAGGTAGCTTCTTCAGCCTTGTCAAGAAATTGGCATCAAAACATTTGTTGACATGGCCAAGAAGACCAAAATTATGTCTGGCAATGGAGGGACAATCACAGCAGCTATCAGTCCAGAAATTGTGTTCCGTGGAACCCTGTACTTAGTAACATGCAGAGATGATGTTTCAGTGGTAACTGTTCTTAGTCACCCAGCTGAACCTGTGCCTAGGTCCTTCTTGCATGTTGATGGAACAATGAGAGGAACAGGCAGAGCTGAATCATCTTGAAATTCAAGTTGAAAAAATCCGTGAGCTAAGAGCATGCAACAAAGAAAGCACAGTATGCCTCAGAGATGCCATGACTGTTAAACAATTGATGACTGGAGACAAATTTCACGTGTGATGAGTTGTCTGCTGAGTACTTGAGGCAGATCCTGAAAAGATTTGATAAAGCTAATTCCGTAATCAAAGTCTTTCACAGACATGACAAGAGTACACTGTGAAAACTGCAGAAAACCATATCAGACGTGGTGGTAATGCTGTGGAATGTTGCTAATGCTGCCATGTTGTTCATGTTGCTAGTGTTACTGTCCATGGAGCTCCGATGTCAGCTGCACTAGCAAACAGTGCAGCAGTTTGTTTCAGCAGACCTCCATGTTTCTTCACAAGAAAGGGCACAGGCTCGGTTCGGTGACAGTGGTACAGCAGTTTGTTTCAGCAGACCTCCATGTTCTTCACAAGAAAGGGCACAGGCTCGGTTCGGTGACAGTGGTGCAGCAGTTTGTTTCAGCAGACCTCCATGTTCTTCACAAGAAAGGGCACAGGCTCGGTGCGGTGACAGTGGTATTAGTTCAATCAGGACTCCAGGGTTCTGTCCACTAGACCAGCACAAAGATGCCCCTCCTATGACTTCTCCTTTTATACACTGGCCCGAACAAGTTACGTATTACATGCCATATACTTTTCATTATTATCCTGTACCTTGTACCTGCTAGTTGGAACAAAACCTCCACTTCCATTATCCTGTCAGTCCCTCCTTATCTTACAGGGAATCTGTGTGCCCCTGTACCTTCTCCCAGGAATGTGTTTACACAATTGCTTGCAAACTCTGGGTGTTCCTGTACCATCCTCTTAAGTCAGGAATGTGCTTACTTGGTGTTAACTAATACCTGGTGCGTTGCTGTTTTGCCAAGGCCAGGCCGGTTCTGGTTCACAGTCTTTGGTTCATATTGTTAGTTATACCTGTGGCTCCAGCAAGGCCTACAGCATGTTCTGAGGTTGGAAGCAAAAAATACCAGATGTTTGGTGGACGCCTTGAACCTCCATGGAAAAAAATTCTAAACGTGGCATCCAACAAGCAGTCACTTGTAAATTTCCTGTTTGAAGATATGGTTCAAAATGCACCTGAGAGTGTGGGAGCACTTCCAGTGCACATTTGTTCTTGCTGGAGGCTTTTCCAGTGGTGAAGTAGCAAAGTCCATCACCGCTAGAGGTGTTGAAGAACCTTTGTACAGTATAGCACTCAAGAAGCTGCAGACACAAGGATGTTTCTGCATGCTGTATGTGCCAGGTAACTTCTTTTGGGTCTCTTGGTTTCAGACAAACCTGCATCTTGGAAGGGATTAGACTAGGTGACCCTTGCAGTCCCTTCTAACCCTATGGTTCTATGATTCTGTACACCATAGTAATTAGATCAGCTGATGCAGATGTTTTAGTCCTTGTTGTTAACTACTTTCTAAAAATAGAACACATAGATAACATGGATTGAAACAAGTGCCATTATCGCATAGCTGACAAGTGTTATTTTATACCTGTGCGTGCAATTTGTGATACACTCATGGTTCCTTCAACACACTTCCTGATGTATGTATGTTAACAGAATGTAACTTTGTGTCATTCCTATGTGGAGGGAGAAATCTGTTGTTGCCAAAGCAGAGGGATCTTACCACTTCAGAAATCTTGCCAAATTGGCAGAGAGTGATTGACAAGCCACAATCTCTGCATCAAGGAAGTTGGTAGCCGTGTTGTATGACCAGAGCTAGAAAGAAAAAGAGACTCGCAGAGACCTGAATTGCTTGCACCTCGATTCTAGCCATCAAAAAGGACAGGTCAGTGGCCAGGCTCCCAGCACGTGAGGACAGTTTGAAGGGCCAGTCAAAAGAGCAAACAAAGATTTGAATGTCTTTGCACATAGGTAAACTAGACATTGGATCACCATCGCAACATGAACGGAAAAATATGGAGGAGGATCTACTTCCTGTATTCTTCAAGGGCCCAGTGGCCTCTGAGATTCTTACAAGACCTTATTTGTGCCTCTTTCAGTATGGATTGCTGCACTATCGCTGTCAGTAGTTAAAACAATTTTCCCTTCACAGTAGTCTATGAGCTGAACCATAAAAAAATAGGATACCGTTTGCATGGGCAAAATCTCTTCCTGCATTTTGAATAGTTCTGTGTCAACAGATGATAAAAAGTTATGGTGGGTCTTCCTGCAGAGTAGCTTAGTAGTACAGTAGAATCTCAGAGTTACAAACACCAGAGTTACAAACTGATCAGTCAGCCACACACTTCATTTGAAACAGGAAGCATGCAACCAGGCAGCAGCAGAGACCCCCTCAAAAAGCATTGTGTTAAACGTAAACTACTAAAAAAAAAAGGGGGGGGGGTTAAAAAAATTAAAAAATTATTTTTTTGACAAAATAAGGAAACTATTTCTGTGCTTGTTTCGTTGAAATTAAGATGATTAAAAGCAGCATTTTTCTTCTGCGTAGTAAAGCTTCAAAGCTGCATTAAGTCAATGTTCTGTTGTAAACTTTTAAAGGACCAACCAAAACATCTTGTAGACATTTCAGAGTTACAAACATGCCCATGGTGTTTGTAACTCTGGGGTTCTGCGATAGAATTAAGCCTGAGTTTTTTTGCTAGCAGTCAATTTTTGAAAAAATTCTTAATATGAAGATTTTTTTTATATAATGACTTGAATAAAACATAATTAAAGTGACTTTCATTTAACACATTGTTCATTAGTAAGCAGAAAGGAGCATTTTGATATCAGGACATCTATTTCAAATCTAAATCTACAGAATAATATATAATTAAACCATCCCAGTCATTTAAATACTACATACTATAATAGAAATGGCTTTTCCAGGTTTTTTGAAGCTTTTTCAATGCTACTAATTTTGTATGTTCTTCCATAACTACATTGACGAGTGACATATCAAGTCTACAATAATATAAAATGGATAAATCACTAATAATTCAGTTTTCAGCATTTGACCAGAATGTCTGAGATACCCTGGCACCCCAGTATTCACCATTACTATGTAATTATGTTGTGTTTTGTTCAAAGTCGGCCTTGTGAGGTATCATTCTAAAAGTCTTGATCTGCTAGACATTAATATCTCATTGGATTGTACGTGCTATCGTTGTCTGTAAACTTGTGAAGTTTGGCTATGTATCCGTTATTGAAACATGTTATGAGGTTGAAAATACCCAGAAGCAGCCTGCCAGGTACGACAGTAAACAGGCTAAACAATGTTAATGGCTCATTGAGGACATGCACACAAGCATAAGGATTACCCCAGAAACTGTGTACAACAGAAAACTTTGAGAGGTAGCACTACACAGTGGGAACTGTTTGATCCAAGTCACAGCAAAAGAGTTTTCCAGCAAGTGGGAAGAAGATAAAAAAGGGGGACAATGACATCATGATGGTACCTCACTCTCCCTACAACAACACACCTGGAAACACCTGAGGGGCAAGGACTGAACTGTGGGAAGTGATGGTCCCAAGCTGGAGGGATTTTTAGCCTTTGTATGAAAACCTGGGAAAGCCAAAGCATCTTGTGCCTTAAGAATCTGCCAGCCTGTTTATCACTCAGGGTGAGAATTTGCTAATTCATATCCTACCTATCCAGTATGTTAAGCTCAGTTTACTTTTTTATTTATTTACAAAGGTAATCGGCTTTAATCTGTTTGCTGTCACTTACAATCACTTAAAATCTGTCTTTTTGTAGTTAATAAATTTGCTTGTGTTTTGTCTAAATACAATGTGTGGAAATTATAACTTGGGGCAGAAAGTTGTCGCATATCTCTCTCTGGATTGAGAGAGGGGTGAGTTTTTTGTGACCTTTCGCTGTACAGTTCCCTGTGCAGCAGAAGACGGTATAATTTTGGGTTTACACTCCAGAGCGGGGGTACATGACTTAGCAACTAGGGGTGTCTTAGTTGAGCCTTCCCGTGCAGAGCTGATCTCAGCATCTGTGTGAAGCTCAGCTGGGTGTGTCCCTACCTGTGTGTATGCTGGTGAAAGAGCAGGCTTGGAGAGCTCGGCAGCTTATCACAGCACCACAGTGTGAGAGGGAGCCCAGGCTGGTGGGTCAGATGGACTCAGTGGTACCCCAGTTCCAAGTGGCACCCTGGGGGGAACCCGTCACAATGTCATTTCCACTTATATCGTCATCATCGTCCTTTGAACTGTCCTCCGCGTTGGCATATCCTCCTCACCCTCATTCATGGTCTCACATGTTTGCATCCTATATACCAGTGAGCATTTGACTGGTTGAAGAGCAATGAGGATATGGGAAAATATTGTTGAGCTTCCCTGTATGGCTTCTTTGAATGTGGCAAAAATCCATCCTGGCAAATGCTCTCAAAATCCCATTCTTCTCATGGCTATAATTAAATGGAACCATTTGATTCAATCAGAGAACTTTTGTAGTGTCAGATAAGGAATTTGGAATTGTACCAAGTGAAACACACTAAGGTAATGAAAAAATCAGTGCTTTGGGGATGCTTAATAAAATCCATGAAGTCATGTATTGTTAGTTTGGGCATAAGCCATTTTTGTCTGGCCGAGAATAGATTAGTGAATAAATTTGCATTAGCATTTGAAGTGCATTAGGATGGTAGTTGTCAAATTCATCCAAGAGGCAACAATCTTTGGAGCAGAGGGCAAGGATGTAATTTATACACCCTGGCCGAGAGAGAGACAATGTGGTATTTTCCACTGTATGGAAGAGGAGTAATGGCTCTACCTGGCCTGCCTCCTTGCTGCCAGCCACAATTTTCCAAAGTGATGCACAAATCCAAAGCTGTCTCACCTTGGGATTAGTTTGGGGAAGGTCACTCTGTTGAGATGGGGAATGGTTTGAAGGTCACCATCCCTTGCAGAACCATGGGTGAAAAGTTGCGATATTCTTTCCTTCTCAGGACTGAATCTTTTAAAAGTTCCTACGTTTGTTTTTAATTTCTGGGAAAGAGATAGTTACATTGTCGTATACAGTTTCTTAGTACTTTATCTGATGTATTGTTTTTATCAAAATAGACAACCCATGTAAGCACACCAAGCTTGTACTCAGTTCTGCTCTGTAATTGAGTTCTGTTAGAGTTTTAATATCAGCCATAAGACACGAATCTGCTTAATCTTAAGTTCTAGATCTTATAGAGACCATATAAAATCATGTTGGTATCTCAGTCTCCTTTTTCTGCCAGGCACCCATGATGCTCGGCTTACTCCTGAGGAATGTACTCATCATTCAGTATCCTGGCACATTTTGATAGAGTGGTACAGAAACATATTTTGAAGCCAGTCTAATGCCACAATAATCCTTCAAAACTGATATTTCACTGCAAAGTAAGAGTTCATGTTACCAGACATAATGTTAAAGGTTTTTCCCTGCTCCCTAGCTAACTGACACAGCAGAAAATTGGACTATGTTCATTTTGTAAATGGAAATACCAGAAATACACACTAGTAGTTTGACTTCTTTTTTTCTATTTGCATTTGAGGCTTTAGGGGACCAGATCACCTTTATTATTCGTCCTGATAAGAAAAAAATCCTTTTCTACAACGACAAGAGCTGTCAGTTTACAGTAGATGAAGGTAGGCGTGTTCTTTATAACTTTTCTACTTGTATTTGATCTGCATGTATATTTCATTTGTTTTTTTAAGCACCTGTACATAAGTAATTTTTAGGTATTATCGTCTCTTAAAACACCTCGATTAATCAAAATGCCAAATAAATCCCAGTCAATCTCAAATTGCATGTTTTGTTAAATCAGCTGATCTAATAGATGATGAGGTGGGCTCACAGCCTTGGAGAGCAAATCTCAGGTTTCAGGAGGGTCACATCCATCCTTCTTTCCTTATAGCCAGATGAGAGGAGGGTCCCAGAGCTTTTCTGTGGAGACACAGGATCGCTGTATGGAAGAGGTCGAATACTTAGAACGTAAGCTCTTTGGGACAGGGACTGTCTTTTTGTTCTGGGCTCGTACAGCACCTTGCACAATGGGGTTCAGGTCCAGGACTGGGGCTTGTATGCATTACAGTAATGCAAATCAATAATAATAATACTATACTAGTGAACTCTTATATTGAAAATAGTAACTTACTCTGTAATCCTCAGCAAAAATCTTGTGGATGGCTTCTGCTCCTTGTTCACCACCTGATAGACACAAAGGGAATAGAACAGGGCAGAGTATGAGCCCCAAAGTATGGATCTTGTCAGGAGAGTAGAGTGGGGAACCACGGCCTAGGGACATGGGTATGAGCAGAGGGAGCGGGGAAAACAGGCAGGAGAGGGCAGAGTCAAGAGTTGTGCGGTGGGGGGATAGGAGCTGGGCATGAAGAGCAGAGGGCGGGGGACAGAATAAGGGAAGAGAGACGGGGTGGGGGACTCTGAGATCAGAAGGGACAATAACTACTAGAGCACAGTCCTCTCCAGAACACAGAACGGAACCCAGGATCCCTGAGGATTCCTTTGCTGTCTGGCAAATAGCTGTGAAAACAGTGGCTAAGTGTGTCTCCATTCTGTGCACTGAGAGAGGCAGGGTCCTGTGGAAAAAGTAGTGTGTGATCATGTAATTACAGACAAGGTTTGGGTACAGGGGGAGTGAGGCTTTGCAGAGGCTTACTTTCAGATGATGTACTTGCCATAATGAAGTAGAGCTCTGTGCAAGCTCGATAACTTGTCTCTCTCCAACAGAAATTCACCCACCTTTTCTTTCTAATATCCTGGGACCATAACAGCTGCAACAACAGTGCGTGCAGCAATTGCCAAAATAGCATTTGTTCTACTCTTGGCAACTTCAGGTCTCTTCTGGTACAGCAGGAGAAACGGTTACATGTCAGAGTTGCACTAGATGATGAAGATTAATTAAATTATGTTGAAAATGTATCTTCAGAGGAGCTATGCATGTAGTACAATAGTGACTAAGAAAGCATTTTAAGTTAGAAGAAATGAAAACAGTTTTACACTGAACTTTGAATTTATTTTATTCACAGGACCGTTAAAGCAATAAATAAAAGTTAACTATGTTGAGCAAATGTATAGTGAGCCATTCATTGATCTTTTAAGAGAATGCAGCAAGTGAAAATGCATATTATAGATTGATTCCTTGCAGGGTACATTTACACTTTCAGTAATAGCTTTATTCTGGGAAGAGATTTTAGAAGTTGCATCACCTAAGACATAAGAAAATTGTAGCTCTCTCCAAATTTTGGTGAGTGAGTCTGAGACTTACGTTCCATGTTTTCCTTCTTTTGTCTTTAAATTTTCAACCCAAACTATGCCTGGTAGGCAAAGATATATAGGCCTTTCAGCCTTGTCTACCACAGGAAATTCTTTTTCCACCATTGCTAGCACTGTTCAGCTCCACCATTAGTTGCAATGTTGGAAACTCTAGGGCAGGTGGCTCGCTAATTGAAAATGAGCACCATGTCATCAAATTCTGTTCAAAAGATGTCGTCTGTGTGACCCAGTGCTGAAAACCCCAGGAGCCCATTTACACCAGAGACCCCAGCGTAGAAACCCAAACCCTCTGCCCCAGCCCTGAACCCCTCATCCCTGGCCCCACGCCAGAGCCCGCACCCCCAGCCAGAGCCCTCACCCCCCCACACACACTCCAACCGTCTGCCCCAGCCCTGAGCCCCTCATTCCCTGGCCCCACCCCAAAGCCCACACTCCCAGCCAGATCCCTCACCCCCTCGCACCCCAGCCCTCTGCCCCAGCCCTGAACTACCTTCCAGACTTCAAACCCCTCGGCCGCACCCCCACCACCTGAATTTTGTTATGTGACAGGGTCATGTCACAGATCACCTCCATATTGGTGCACATAACAAAATTCATTTCACACATGAGTGGAAAAAATCGGAGGGAACACTGCAGGACAGTCAATACGGAGTGATTTGGATGGCTTAGTAAGCTGGGCCCATTCAAACTAAATGCATTTGAATGCAGAGTTACACATCTAGGATCAAGGAATTCAAGCCTTACTTATGGAATAGGAGACAGTATCCTAGAAAGCAGTGACCCTGAAAATGATTATAGTGGATAAGCAACTCAACATGAGTTCAGAGTGCCATGCTGTGGCAAAAACGGCTAATGTGATTCTTGGACATATAAGCAGAAAGGACTGTGAGTTGGAGGAGAGAGCTGATTTAACCTCTGTATAAGGCGTTGATGAGACCAATATTGCTTACATTGTCCATATTTAAAAGGGATGTTGAAAAGTTGGCAAGGGTACAGAGAAGAAAAAAAAAATGATTCAAGGGTAGGAGAAAATGTGTCACAGTGAGACACTTGAAAAATTCAGTCTGTTTGGTTTATCAAGCTTGAGAGATGACTTTATTACAGTGAAGTGACCTTCCCTGGGAGAAAATACCGAGCACTGAAAAGCTCTTTAATCTAGCAGAGAAAGACAAAGCAAGAACCAATAGCTAGAAATTAAAGCCTGACACATTCAGATTGGACACAAGGAACAAATTTTAACAGTGATTAGCCATTAGAACAAGCCACCCCAGTGGGTCTCTTGATTTTTTTGAAATCAAGACTCAGTGGCTTTCTAGAAGATGTGCGTTAGCCAAACACAAGTTACTGGGCTCAGTACAGGAGTAACAGTGAAACTTTCTGCCCTGGCCTGTATTATACAGGCGGTCAGACTAGATAATCTATTGATTAAGGCTAAGCTTTTGTCACAGATATTTTTAGTAAAAGTCATAGACAGGTCACAGGCAATAAAGAAAAATTCATGGAAGCCATGACCTGCCCGTGACTTTTATAAAAAAAAAATCTGTAACAAAATGGGTATCTGTGGGTCCCCACACGGCCTGCACGTGGCTGTGCACGTGGCTAGGAGCTCTGAGGTCCCCTGCTGTGGGTTGGATGTTGGAGCTCCAAGATCCCCCACCATCCATGGTTGGGAGCTGCAGGGGACCCCGCCGCCTGCAGGAGCTGGGGGCTGCGGGGTACTCCTGCCACCCACAGCTCTGGGGGTCCCCCTGCCGCCTGTGACGGTCAGGAGCAGTGGGGTACTCCCATCTGCTGCAGGCTGAAGTCATGGAGGTCACTGGAAGTCGTGGATCCTATGACTTTCGCAACCCCTGTGACTAAATTGTAGCCTTACTAATGATCCCTTCTGGCCTTAAATTCTATGAATCTCATTCTTGTACTCATGGGTGTAGAGGGCTTGAGGGCTAGAATTTGTGAAATTAGAGAAAAGACTTGGGAGTGACTCCTTCCACCCACTCAGGCCTATACCCTATCCATGTGTACAGAACTATGCATGTATTAAGCTGAGCCTGTTGCTCCTTGCCTAAGAAGGGAGTGAGGGAAACGAGGCTTGGTTTCAAGGAGAATTGATTGGAATGGATAAAGTTCCCCTGGAAGAATTCTCCCTTTCTCCATCTGGCGGGCTGGAAATACTGTTAAACCAGTGCTGGATGTGGCCGTGGTGCTGCTGAAAAGAAAACCTTCTAATCTTTTACTTATGCTCTAAATACCTTGAACGCTTCTTTCCACCACAGAGAAGTTCCAGACATTTGGTACATTGGGCTAAAGCAAAGGCCTGGCCACGCTTCACAGTGATATATAGCATAGGACACCATTTTAAAAAATGTATGGGCTGAGCAGTTTTCTAGATAAGAAACTTTTTACCAAGATCAGTTATTCCCCTTTTTAGGTCACTTGACCCTCCCAATGGGTGGTGGTAATGTTTCCTGAGAAAAGCTGTTTAACTGGTAGGGGGAAGATAGTTTTAAACTAACTGAGATCCTGTGATGATGTCTGGCAATTAGGCATTAAAAATGTATGATAAATGGACCAGTACTGAAATTATGATTATATAAAGTTGTAGTACAAAGTTTGATCCACAGGTGGCAGCATAACCCCATATTTTCATTCATATGAAAAGGGCATGTCTGTCCTGCCCACCACTCTACGCTGGCTGGAAGCGGGGCTGAACAGTGTCTGATCTATGGCTTTTATAATCCATCTATGCAATATAATTTTTTTTACATCACCAAACTGACATTTTAATTCAAGTAGAGCTTATTAGCCAATCATGCTATGATGCTGTGAAACCTGAACAAGAGAGAGCTGCTTCTTGGGGCAATCTCTTGGCCTGAGACTGCCCCAAAGTATCCTCAAGTGTATTGACTACAATTCTTCTCCATGTTAGGAAAGCCACATCTGTTAAAGGATCAGGAAAAATTGTTTCCTGATTTCACTCTGCTTACCATCATATTCCAGCTACTTATCTACATGTAAGTAGCCTTAATGTTATAAACAAAAAAACAAACCGAACCCTGAAATGTTGGCCTACTCAGCCTGAGCTGGCAGGTGATTAACTTTTTGAATAGTGGATTGTTGAACAGTTTGTCCTGAAATGTGGACTCAGTGCTCCTGGATGCACCGTTGTACAGAAGGATGTTCTACAATTTTAAATCGACATTGTGTTCTCAATGGCTTGTTAGAGACCGTCCATAGAAGTGAAGGATTTCAAATACGTTTTGAACAATCTTTTCTACATCACTTTCCCTGGTGCTTTGGATAAACTAGTGAATTATTGCAGTTTTGGGATGGTGCAGAATTCTTACCTTAATTACCCCCTCCACTGTACCACCCTGGGGCAATTTGTATTATGAAATGACCTTCATAAAAGGGGGAACGTGATTAGCCAGAGAAGGTTGAGACGGCACATGTTCCTTTTTAATTTCCTGGGTAATTAATCAATTCTTTCTAAAATATAGAAAAAAAGATTTCTAAAAGTAATGCCAAATTTCAGGCACTGCAGGCAGCTAAGCTAAGTATTTGCATTTTTGCGGAGGGTGTTAAAGCACTTCTCCTTTGATCTCAGGTCTCAATGCACTGGATGAATGATGAAATGCTAGTATAGTCATACACTTATTAAAGAAATTGAATACATTTAAGAAATTGCTGCCCCTATATAACATCCTTTCACATTTGAGTGTAGTGTTGGTGGTATTGATTTTAGTACTTTGGGGGATTTTCTTCTTAAATAGCTGTGAAAAGGTTTCTATCAACACTAAAAGTGCTGATATGTTTCAGAATGCAAATACATGTGGGGTTGGTGGGGCCCTTCATTTTTGTTTTTCCTATTGAAAACCTCTGAAAAATTTCCAGATTTTAAAAAACCTAGTTATTCAGGTTTTGCCAATTTTAACCTGAATTTTACAAGAGCCAGAACACCTGAGATCTGGCTCTGCTCTCACAGTTTCCAGTTGTTAGCTGGTAGCTGCTACAGCTGCGAAGTTGGGGAGCAAGATGGTTCTATACCAGTAAAACAGCATGGCTTGCCTTTTTCAGGTCTGGTTGTGTTTAGTTTAATTTCTGGCAGTGCATTGATTCCTTGTTCCCCGACTAGACGATGAATATATTTCTTGTATCCATTTGGTGACACCCTAAATCCAAATTGTTAGCATATATGGGCCTAGAGAAGGATGATAGCTGTGTACTCATTCTCTGCTTTACTAATGTAAGTTCAGAACTAAACAAATCCATTAGTGTCTGCTATTTGCAGTAGAATGTATGCTTGTGAACGCTGACTGTCCTAAATAGTTCCAAGATAATTCTGAGATGCTTTGGTGCAAATGTCCATCTGCAAACAAACACGAAAAAATGCAGCCTGATGAAAATATCCAGTTCAAACAATAGCTCTGTATGCAATTTGCTTTCTAAAGCGATGTTGTTTTAAAAGGAGTTGCAGGATATTACATAACCAGTCTGCAAAAGCAGATTCATTTATTCATTATCTGTTTGCATGCAATGTCCATTTTTGTTTTACAGTTGACTTCTCATTGATTCTATATTCTTGTTGGTCATCTGCTTTACAAAGATGGGGGTGAAGTTATAACAAGGGTATAAAAAAATAGAGACATGAAATATCATGGTTAGAAATGAACCATAGGTACCAACTTTTTGTTTTGATTTTCGGAACATCAGAAGTTGTCTATTTTCCAGTATTAATTTTTTACTTTGTTCTTGAAAAGATTAACTGTTCCTCCTCTCCCTGGTACCCTTATACCCCAGAATCCATCATTGGGCACAACTGTTAGCAGGCTGTGTACTTGTACTCTTGTCTTGTCTATGCAACGTGAGCTCTAATAAGGAGACAACTGATTTGTATTCATTATAAAACACTGTAGAAATAATATTACATTTTCATGTAACCGTTTTAGTATTTTGACTATAGAGTATGTGGGTGTGTATCACATAAATGATAAAAGCAGTTGATCCACATGTATGCAGCCATGTACTGAATAGCCTCGAAAAGCAATATAGCATACCACAACCAAGCTCTCCGTGTATTTAACTGGAATTTATTCTATATACTTATTACATGCATTTTTAAACTGCCTATCACCTTAGAATATGGACATCATTGAAATAAGTGCCTTGAGGAAATTGTTTATCACAAATTATAGAGTAGTACTTTGCTTTCCTGTTCACATTATTCAGCGGCACTTTCCTAATGATACCAGGTTCTGGTACCAACCAGCCAAGGTACCAGTTGTCAGGCGAATAGGAAACATCCAGAGACTCATCTTACCTCATGTTCTAAAAGAGGTAGGATTCTCAGCCATAACAGGCTTGTATTGAGAATTCTGATGAATTCCAGAAATGAGTGCCCATTACTGACATCATCCGATCCTCACTGGTTAAGTTATGGGGATTAGGAGATCATGTTTTCTGAGGAACTGTCCCACACTGAGGTGTCAGTAGAGGGGGTTTTGGAACAAATGGATAGAGTAAGCAGTAATAAGTCAGGACCAGATGGTATTCACCCAAGAGTTCTGAAGGAACTCAAATATAAAATTACAGAACTAATAAGTGTGGTATGTAACTTATCACTTAAATCCGCTTCTGTACCAGATGACTGGAGGATAGCTAATGTGACTCCAATTGTTTAAAAATGCTCCAGAGGTGATCCTTGCAATTATAGGTTGCTCAGTCTAACTTCAGTACCAGGCAAATTAGTTGAAACTAATTAGTTTCAACAGAGTTGTCAGACATATAGATGAACAAGATTTGTTGAGGGAGAGTTAACATGGCTTTTGTAAAGGGAAATCATGACTCACCAATCTATTACAGTTCTTTGAGGGGGATCAACAAACGTGAAGAAGGGTGATCCGGCACATATAGCATACTTGGACTTTCAGAAAGCCTTTGCCAAGGGCCCTCAACAAAGGCTTTTAAGCAAAATAAGCAGTCATGGGATAAGAGGGAAGGTCCTCAATAACCAGCTAAAAGATATGAAACAAAGGATAGGAGTAAAGGGTCAGTTTTCAGAATGGAGAAGGGTAAATAGTGGTGTCCCCCAGAAGTCTGTAGTGGGAGCAGTGTTGAGCAGAGGAAGAGTCTCATAGACATAGGAGACAGGACCCTTTCCAGGAGATGGACCCTAGACTATTGCAGTGATTCTTGCAAAAAATAAGTGACATTGGATCTCGCCTACAGTCTGGGAAAGAAGGGAGAGAGGATTTCAATTTTAATTAATTGGGGGGATGAGGGGTGCAGATACCTCTTGTGAAGACTGTAATAAGTACAGTCATCAGCTTCAGCCTCCAGTATGACAGTGATTGCTGCTTTGAAAAAAATACGTGGAAGAAATGAGAGAAATTTTACTGAATTGTATTTTCAGGACAGTGTCAGAAATGACTTTTTCAAGTTAAAGGCAGTCCATTTGTGGTGAGGTTCCTCATCCCACTGACGAAAAGGAGGATTGCTTTAAAATTAAGCTGATTATGCTACCAGACCAGTCATCACGGGTGACATGATCAGAAACAGTTATTTTGTATTGTTAAAACTCCATATCTTTGTTTTGTGGAAAGCTTAAAATAGTTCCTTTTTTACTGATGGGGAAAAGAAAGAAAACTGATACTGAGCAGTGTGTGATGTAGTCTTTTAACAGAAATGTTCATGTTTCAGTAACTGAATTTATAAAGTGCTCTAAGCCTTTTTTTTTCCAAAGCAACTGTGTTCTGGAGTTAAACAAAGTAAGTGCTAATGGAGCCAGTGTGTCTGAAGCAGGTAATGTCAGTGGGTGTTTACCAGCATCAAGGCTTTAAACCATACTGCGTAAAATAACTTCTTGAGGACATATGAGCTGCAGTTGTTTTGACAACTGTATATTAAATGTATCTGGAAATTCAAAAAATCTAGTCTTACACAGCATTGTGTGCCTTGTGTTTTATTTATGGTTTGTTAGTAAAACCTGCTGACAGCGTATATCTAACTTAATGCCCATGGAATGAAGGGAGGTGGGATTGTACCAGTCGCTTCGTGGATAAGGCATTCCAGAGAATCCATGAAACTTTAAGTGATGCACAGTGTTTTCAGTGTGGATGACAGCTGCTGCAATTTAGACTTTGCTCCTCAGTTCTTTTTTTCCTGCTTCCACGGTTCTTAGGTAGCTTTTCTCTCTTTCACACAGGAAGGACTTTAGAAATCCATTAACTGTATGGCATTGTTTATATTATAGTGGTAATATCATCCAGCAGATTGATGCAGTAAATGTCTCAAATCTTCAATAAATTAGAGTAGGAGGCTGACAAGTCTCCTGTGATAATGGCAGCCGAATCTCAGAAAATTAAGCTGCTGTCTCTGGCTGGAGTTAATGGGTCATCAGGATATTTTGAACTGAGGATTGAAAAGCACATTGAAGATCTAAAGAGCAGCATACGTGCCACGCCAAAGGCTAAAATCATTATTGAGTTAATATTAAAATGTTGTGTGGCCTGCAGAGTGCTCCCCACTAGCCAGGCTCTGGGGTGTAGTCAGCAAAGAAGTCAGTTTGAACTGACCTTTATAATTTAACATCTTTTCTCTCAGAATTCCAGCTGGCATTTTCAGAGTGGCTAACTGTGTGCTCATTCTGTGATAGCGTGGTTTGCAATCAGACTTCTGGTATCTGTGTTGTCATAGAATGATATGGAGGAGTGTTGGGCAGTTGATGTTTGCATATTCATATTGTCCATGAATGGAATGGTTTTTACCTATGCATCATTCGTCAGACTATGGAATGAGTGTTTTGTTTGGCATTTTAGAATTTCAGAAGCTGTGGAGGAGCATTCCTGTGGATTCTATGGATGAGGAGAAAATAGAAGAGTATCTGAAACGACAGGGTATTTCTTCCATGCAGGAAGCTGGACCAAAGAAAATAGTAAGAGTTATAAATCACAAATCTTTCTAATGGGTCTTTTCCTGAGCTCCCATAATATTAGTTCCAATGGAAAAGAATCAGTGAAATGGGATGGCGCATATTCACTCTTGCTTATGTGGGGCTGGACCTAAAGATTTCCACTATAGCACTATGACCTCTTACAGCTTTTATGAGTTCATGTTTAGATTTGTGTAATCCAAAAGGCATCAAGGAGGAGGGGGAACAGTAAAAAGCCACTGCAGCTTTACAAGCTGCTATTTCTAAAAGCTGTACTGTCCAGTTGTGGGGTGGTGAAATCAGTTAAAATGGTGGGGAGAAGGTTTTTTCCTAGCTAGCCAACTTGAGTATTGATACAAAGCATGTCGTCAACCCCACCACAAAGGCTGGGGATCAGATACCAGTGTGTTTGTGTGGAGATCAGAACATAGCTGTGATCTCTCCATAAAGGCCCCGTTGACCATAAAATAGACTTTTGACATGAATTCATATATAGCATATTACAGCTCTGCTGTTCTACCTCAGACTCTCAACCTTTCTGTGGAATGATTTTTAATGTGGTAGTGAAGAAAGAATTTGTCCGTGGTTTTTGTTCATCTCCACACTCGATATTTTGGTGCCTGTCACCACATAGCTGTTGCCACAGGTTTATACCAGTCCCCTGGGGTGTTAAATATAATCTCGTGAATAATCAGTATTGCCACTGGCCACACGTTGTATAGATGTATAGAGCATATGTAATATTTTCTATGCAGTGTACAGTATGTTCAGTATAGACACATTGACTCTGCTACGGTGCTCAAAACAGAGGGGAATATTCCATACACTCAGTACTGACTGCAAATATTTAAAACAAGTGACATTTTGTACAAGTTGAGAGAGAAAGTGCAGTCACTTATTTCTAGAAATAATCTGCTGCTGTAGCACTGTTTTACTACAACATTTCAAACTTCAGTGAATAATGTTGGATTCTGTAAGAATGTCAGATCCTTGTACACCTGGGTGGCAGCCTTGTGAGTACTGTTCCCTTCTCCTTTTAGGCTCCTATTCAGAGGAGGAAGAAACCTGCTTCTCAGAAGAAACGACGGTTTAAGACTCACAATGACCATTTGGCTGGAGTACTGAAGGATTACTCAGATGTTGTTCCTGGCAAGCAGTGAAGTTTGGTTCTGGAACAAACATGCTTTTTTATACAAGCTCTTCGTTGCTGGAGTTCAATGTTTGCTTGAAGACTGACTGTATATACTAATGTGGTATGTCCCCCATCCCTGCAACCGTCAAGCTGAAACAGTTCTGTTTAAGAGCAAGTACAAATTACCAAATGTAGAGTTTTATTTTAATTTAATTAGCTAACGAGAACTGTGACTTTGTAAGAGGTCTGGAAGGACAGCCTCTTGCCGCTAGGGGGTAAAAGATGCGGAGCATGTTAACCTAGAGCTCCTGGTAAATGCTTCACTGTGCTTCTCAATGATTTAAAGGGGATTTTTCTCGTATTGCTTTTGAGTTTGCAGGTTTGCAGGTAGAGGTGAATACAGTATTCATTTTATTTGTTCCAAGAGAACATACATCATTGCAGGAGCATTTGTTTAAAGAGGCAAGCGCGTTCACAGTGTGTATATTTCTTCTTTGCTTTGCCATTGTGCTTAAATGATGTGGTCTGAGGCTTTGGCATGGAAATACACCACCAGAATTCCCACCAGGCTACATGCTGGAAATGGGGCTGCAGCCTCACAATGCTAACCAGAAATTGCCCTCAGGATACTGCTGATGACATTGTGTTGGAGGCACATGCATTGCAGAATTCTGTGTTGTGGGTTAAAAGGGTCAGACAAGAAATACAATGACAATGTATTACTAAAAGGGACAGGTGTTTTTTAAAAATAAAGCCTATAAAGCTGGCGTCAGTACATTTCTTCTGCAGAGACAAGTCGAGTTAAGGGATAACCAACATCTGTTGTGACGTCACATTTTCCTTCACAAGCTGAAGGATAGGAGTTTTTTGAATTAAAAAATCTGAAGTATTGGTTCAGTTTTCATTGTTCTGGGCTAATGCCTTTTATTCTTCTTCTTGGATAAAAATAACAGTCTAAATGTAAATATGCACAAAATTCTATAGGTATGTGTTTACTCCTGTGAAACTTACCAGTGGGATACAGACAGTTTGGCTAACTTATAATGAATGGGAGGGCCATTAACACTAGTCTGTGTTTTTTTATGGAATCACAAGTGAGCAGCAGATGCCTTGCACCTTAGGGGGTAGCAGTCACTCTTCTGAAAGTTAAACAGTAAGGATGACAGACATGGTGGACTAACTGAAATCAAAACAGTTTAAATCACTGATCTAAATCAGCAAGCAGTAAACCTTCATTTAACTCATCAGTTTTAATTGTGTTTTGCATTTATAGTTTTTTAGTTATTTTCCTAAAGAGAGGTTGATTCTTGTTGGTTGGTAACCGGTAAATCATATTATTTGTAACTAAACATAGCCTTTACATAAATGTGGTGCTGCTTCTTGCTAACCCAGAAGTTACTATACACATTTATTAAAGTAATTATATAGCTTAACTTACATTTATTCAGATTCTCAATTTTTACATTTTTGATGCTTAGAAAAAGGTGAGTGATACATTCCTTATTTACTAGATGATTATTAATTATTTACTTGTGATTTGTGTCACATTCTATTTGGATGGAAATTCAGATTAAATAAAATGCACAAAAGAGCATTTTACAAATTTTTAATTAAATAAAACTACTTTAAAAGTGCTGGATACATGGAAAAAAGGTTATCAAAACATGTTTTTTGTTTAAAACTAGCTGATTTATTAAACAAAGGGAGTATTATCTGTAGTTGGTTAACTGAACTGATTGTTGCTGGTGTCAAGGTTTTAGAACTAGTAGATCTCATCCTCTTGCACCTAGTTTTTATGTATATATTAGAAGAGGAAAACAAGCTTTTCTGCTTTTTTAACTCCCAATTGGACAGTGACTTCCACCAGTTCAATGGTTTAACTTTCCTTAAAACTTGGCAGCAAACATGTACCGCTTAATATTAGGTTTTGTATTTATTTTAAATTATTGTAATATAAGTAATTTAGGTTTTAACATGTCATATCATCAAATTTAATTTTAAATAGGTTTATTTAAAAAAATAGAATTTCAATAAAATCTGGGGTGTTCTTACTTTTAAAAATAATTAATTTTTATCCCCCCCCGATGACAGTAGTATTCTGCTGCCAGTAATTATTTGTTTGTGTGTAGAAGCGTATTTATAATGTATGAGGTAATATTTATGATTCCACTGCAAACATACTTTTAAAAATCATGCTGCCATTTTAAACACTGCACAGCACATACAGAATTGCACATGTCAGTCCCATCCAGTTTAGGCAGTTGCTGAATGGTAGTAAGTGTCTTTCTTTTTCTTTTTTATGAGTCTGTTGCTCCATCAGTCTTCAAGGACTGCTTAGTTTTTCCATCTGTTCCAAGTCTCACAGGCAGCATAAGAGGTTCCTCTCATGTCAGCGGTTACTCTGGCAACTTGAAGGCTCCAATTCTGCTTTTAAAAATTGGTACCAGTGGGAGACCTTGCATTGTCACCATGTGTCACTGCTGGGGGTCATCAGAGCCTGACAGCTTGACATTCTAGGTGCTGGAAGTGCAAGAGACAGCTCTTCTCCCCTCAAGACATTGTGGAAAGCTGCACAGGAGCTGAGCGATGTGGCCATACCCCCTGTGGGCCAACAATGCAGGAGAGAGGACCAGGGCGAGATGCTGAGCTACACATACCAGTGATTTCCACCCCCCCTTGTCCCTTTCCCCACTCCCCTCCTGTCCCCTCTCGTTCCATCCCCACATTCCCCTTACTCTCCCTCCTCTATTTCCCCAGTCTCTTTCCCCTTGTTGCTCCATCCACCCACGTATTCCCCTCTACACTTCTTCAGTCCTTTTTGCCATCCTAATCCTTCTGTAAACTCAACCACAAGTGCACGGGAAAGGAGTATGGCATTTCAATAGAAGAATCACTTGCTGAATTAGATTGTTGTGTTCTTTGGCTCAGAAATTTGCAATTTATGGGAGCAGTTAGATTTCGCCCCTGTCAGTTAATATAGGGAGGGGAGGGGGGTATGGGAAACTGGGAAAATAATCCCCACAACATGTCTCGTTCAGGGCACCAAGCTATAGGGACAGTCCCCAAGGCCAATGGGGCGGGCAGTGCTCCAGGTCAGCCTGATTGACAGGGCAGGGAGGCCAGTGGGGGAGTCCAGGGTCCTGGTCCTCCATGTGAACTGGAGCTGCCTGGGCGGAGCTAAGGAGTGTGCAGCCACCTGAGCTGGGCTGGGAGCAGAGCCCGAGGAGCAGCCTAGGGAGGGCTGGAGGCAGAGGAACCAGAGCCGGGTGCGGTGGGCAGCTGAGGAGAGCGAGGGGGACCTGGGGCAGAGGGCCCTGCGCAGGGAGATGCCCCCAGGCAAGAGACCCTGCAGGCCAGACTTGGGGGTCGTGACCCCAATGGGAGGCGGGGGGGGGGGCAATGCTGGGAAGAAGGGTCCTGCCACCTAGAGCCTGAGGGCATGTGGCCACTGCCAGAGCAAGTGTCCAACCCGCAGCATCCCTGCAGCACAGCCAGGGCCTGGGCAAGGGGCGAACAGACTGAACTTCCCTTGTGCCCCAGAGACGCTGGCTGCAGTGCCCCCAGAGCGGGGTTACGTCTCTCTGCTAAGCTTTCCATTCTTCCTTCTTTTATTGGTTGCTGTTTAATAAATTGTATTTGCTTTGAACTGTATGTAAGGGGTCAAGGAAGCATCCGATGTGAAGAGAGCACCCTGGAGTGGGCAC
Source organism: Chelonoidis abingdonii (assembly GCF_003597395.2). NCBI lineage: Eukaryota > Metazoa > Chordata > Testudines > Testudinidae > Chelonoidis > Chelonoidis abingdonii. Next base: position 3,458,972 of record NC_133773.1, on the reverse strand, counting down.
ACCCTAACCCCTGTCCTAAGTGACCACAGCAAGGTTGGGGGTTGAGCCCCCCAGGAATCCTGGGCCCAGCCCTGTCAGGGTTACAAAGACTCTGCGACATGGGAGGGAGGAAGTGGAGCCCTCAAGGTCAGGCAGGGCTCTGGGTAAAGGGAGTGGGAGCTTGGCCTCAGATCCCTTCACTAGCCAATTCCACCAGGGGAATATATAAGTCAGGAGAGTTCCTCACAATAACAGGACCATTCCCCTGCTTACAGTTCTTAGAAAATATAATTTAAATAGGAGGTACTGGTGGAGGTCCTGGTATGGATCATGATTTTCCCCTACCACGACCTTTGGAATTGATGGCCCCCTACCACAGCCCAGCTGTGACACAACTGTTTTTCTAAACGCCGGGGTCGGTGTTAGGATGTAGCAAGCAGGGCAGATGCCCAGGGCCCCACGCCACAGGGCACCACAAAGCTAACTTGCTCAGGCTTCAGCCCCTGGTGGTGGGGCTCAGGGCCACGGGTTGCAGTCCCATGCAGTGGGGCTTCGGCTTTCCACTCTGGGCCCTGGCGAGTCTGATGCCAGCCATGCTCCTCCTGAACTGTGCTCCGGACCTGTGTTTGAGAATGACTGCATCAGAGCAAAGGGCAGACTTGCCATCACCTCTTCTGTAAGGTCGCACCACACAATTCTTAGAACAGCCTGAATCTCAGTTTTATTTTCTGGAATGTAAAGAACTTCAGCTTTCCAAACAGGTGTACTCATCACTGAAGAGCGCAAAGGCAGAGGGCCTGCTTTTGCAGGAGACACACTGAGGAGGGTTGCCAGGGGAGCAGCGGGGGCAAAAACCCTACATGGCTTCAAGACTGAGCTTGATAAGTTTACGGAGGGGATGATATGGTGACACTGCCTACAATGGCCTGTAGCTGATCTGTGACTTCTAGCAGCAAATAGCTCCAATGGCTGGTGATGGGACACTAGATGGGGAGGGCTCTGAGTTACTATAGCGCATAGGCACCGACTCCATGGGTGTTCTGGGACTGGAGCATCCATGGGGGGAAAATGGTGCATGCTGAGCGCCCACCAGCAGCCCCCCATCAGCTCTGGTGGGCCCTGCAGATCAGCAGCCCTTTCTTCTTCCCTCCCCTCGCCTCCCGCCTGCCACAATCAGTTGTTTTGCAGCGTGCAGGAGGCTGGGAGGGATGGCAGAGGAGTGAGGATGCAGGGTGGTGTGCTATGGGGTGGGGGGCAGAACTGGGTGTGAAGAGGTGGGGGTGGGGTGGGAATGGGAAGGAGTGGAGTGGGGGAGAGCCTGGGGTGGAGCTGGATGTCGAGCACCCCCCAGCACTTTGAAAAGTCGGCACCTGTGGTACAGAGAATTCTTTCTCGTGGACCTGGTGGGTCTTGCCCACATGCTAGGGGTCTGAACTGATCACCATATTTGGGGTCTGGAGAAATTTCCCCCAGGTCAGATTGGCAGAGACAGTGGGAATTTTTTGCCTTCCTCTGCAGCATGGAGTCCAGGTCACTTCTCAGGTTTAACTAAAGTAATGGTGGTCTCTGTAACTTGAAGTCTTTAAATCATGATTTGAGGATTCAGTAACTCAGCCAGAGGTTAGGGGTCAGGTGTGGGTGGGTGAGGATGTGTGGCCTGTGATGTGCTGGAGGTCGGACTAGATGATCATGATGGTCCTTCTGAGGCTGCTAATTAGATGTGACTGGGTAGGAAAAGTGATGCCTTGCTGCTTCTCATCCAAATCCAGAGGGTAGCTGTACTTATTCGTAAAGTGCTGGCAGTAACCATCTCTGCGTCAATTTCAGATGATTAGGGCAGATTTTTAATCCTTAAAGTCAACAAACATATCTTCACTAATCATCATCAGTTTGTTGGGCCTAACCTCAATATCCTGACACCTTTCATAGGCTTTTGTGACAGTGTACCGTGGGGTGCTTATATGTATGATATAACTGGAATAGAGTTGTGCTACATATGCCATGTAACATATCTATGTAAAGGTTATGTTCATCCTAGTTGCATGCAGGCATCATTTGTGTGTTCAAAGTTATGAACATTGGCTGTATAATTGCTTGATTTCTAAGTAGCCTTGTTAGAACATTTGGTCACTTCTTGGGAAAGGAACGTGCTCAATCAAGAGGCATTTACAGACAAAAGAGCTTGGAAGACTCCAATCCACATGAGAAGTCTACCGAGGACATTCAAGGTGCATTGGGTATGGCTGCTGCCTGCAGGTCCTGAGTCATGCATGGGCATGTGACTTGCCCATGGGATTCCAAATCTCCATTTTGTGACTGGATTCTACACAAGTTGGGAGGGGGTCTCCACCCACAGGAGAGAGTCTATTTAAACCCGCTGGAGACCTCTCCATTTGGTCTTGAGCTGGCTAAAGAAGGAGCCTCTCCACCACCGAGGATACTAAGGAACTGAAACAAAGGACAGTAACTGCAGGGGATGTGAGTGATTGCTGGACCAGCTAAAAGGAGATTAGCCTGTAAAAGGAGCATTCTGGAACTGGTGAGGATCTTATCTGTATCAGTTTGATTAGACATAGATTTGCGCATTTTATTTTATTTTGCTTGGTAACTTACTTTGTTCTGTCTGTTACTACTTGGAAGCACTTAAGTCCTACTTTCTGTATTTAAATAAACCTTTTTACTTTATAGTTACTCAGAGTATGTATTAATACCTGGGGGAGCAAATAGCGTGCATCTCTCTCTATCAGTGTTAGAGGAGGCGAACAATTTGAGTTACCCGCATAAGCTTTATACAGGGTAAACGCGATTTATTTGGGTTAGACTCCATTGGAGTTGGGCACTGGAGTGCTAAGACAAGCACACCTGTGAGCTGTTTTCAGGTAACCTGCACTTGGGGCATATAATTAGACCCTGGGTCTTTGTTGGAGCAGGCAGGAGTATCTGGCTCAGCAAGACAGGGTGCTGGAGTCCTGAACTGGCAGGGAAACAGGAGCAAGATAGTCTTGGCACATATGTTGCAGCTCCCGGGGGGGTTTTGTGATCCAACCCGTCACAGGCTTTTTACTAAATTATATGAACCCATAACCCTTGTAGTGATCGCTGGAGATATTATGAAATGTTTGATACTTTTGTGAGCAGCTCACCCTCATGGTCATAAGTCGCCAAACATGGAATGGTCTGGAATTGCATGTTAAAGACTTGGAACTATATATGTGGTGGCTCATACATCCAATGGGCGGGACTGTTATACTTTTCTTTGGTATACGGTCTGTCTTGTGTAGATTTCTTCTGGACTCAACAGACGTGGTAAATTCTGTTATGGTTCCTCCACTGATATAACTGCCGTTCTTGATCATGCTCTGATAACTATTGAGTAGCTGCGACCCAGGTATTAAACAGCCATATAGATGGAGATTTAATTCTTAGCTTTTTTAGATCCCCATTTAAAAAATGTATTGAAACAGAAATTGGCCTGTTCCTATAGCTAGTGGTTTTCAACATTTTTTTTCATTTGCAGATCCCTAAAAAATTCTGAACGAGCTGTGGACCCTTTGGAAATCTTAGAGGTAGTCTGCAGAGGTCCCTAGAGGTCATGGCCAACAGGTTGAAAACTGGTTTCAGAGTAGCAGCCTTGTTAGCTGTATCCACAAAAAGAACAGGATACTTGTGGCACCTTAGAGACTAACACATTTATTTCAGCATGAGCTTTCGTGAGCACAGCTCACTTCTTCGGATGCATAGAATGGAACACACAGACAGGAGATATTTATACATACAGAAACATGAAAAGGGAAGTGTGCGCTACTAACAGGAAGAGTCTAATCAATGAGATGAGCTATCGTTAGCAGGGGAAAAAACTTTTGAGTGATAATTAAGATGACCCATAGAAGGTGTGAGGAGAACTTACATAGGGAAATAGATTCAATAGTGTAATGACCCAGCCATTCCCAGTCTCTGTTAAGGCCTGAGTTAATTGAGTCTAATTTGCATATTAATTCAAGTTCAGCAGTCTCTCTTTGGAGTCTGTTTTTGAAGTTTTTTTGTTGCAAAACTGCCACCTTCAAGTCTGTCACTGAGTAGTTAGAGAGGGTGAAGTGTTCTCCCACTGGTTTTTGAATGTTATGATTCCTGATGTCAGATTTGTGTCCATTTATTCTTTGGTAATGACAACCTTTTGTGGCCCCTTAGACATAGTCCACAGACCCCCAAGAGTTCGCAGGACCAGAGGTCGAAAATGACTGCTATGAACCAATGATCCTTCACCATCGTCTAACAGGTTGTTGCAGGAGATGCTCAAGGCTTATTTGAGAGGTAGACTTATTAGTTTTGCATCTGCCAAGAGGGGCAACGTGGAGAAAATATGATGGCCTTTGGGGAAAAAAATCAAGAGAGCTTGATTTGTCCTTTTCCTAATGCTAAAGCCATAGACCTGACACCCTCAGTGGAGTGGCAGTATTTAGAATGAAAATATTTGTTAACATCAATTTAGTTTGGATGCCCTAGGACTGCCAGAGGCCCAGAGCTACTGGGAACCTTGGAAATGCTTCATAAACTCCCCAGGCCCATGTCCACTGTGTACGGTAGAAAAAGAGGAAGTCCGTTGGCATGGAATTCTTTGTGAAGGCAAGGGAAGGAGAATTATTGCAGCCCTTGAAAGTGTGCCCGTGGCAGAGAATATTACATAATGTTAGAAACGCCTCTGTGGATCTCAGGCTACACAGGATACACTGAAAGATTTGATTCAAAGTGTATTGGACGCCTCAGAGGTTGCCCGAGATAAAGGTCTTGTCCTCTGATGTTCGTCGGGGCTGTAACAAAGGAAAAGGAACCCTGATGCATATGCCATGGGACTGTCCAATAGTCAGGCCATTGTGGACACAAGAATTAAGATAATGCTCAGCAGTGAAACCTCGGCCTAAAATTATATCCTGGGCTACTTACCTGCTGAAGTGGGGTTAACTCTGCCACAAAGCTGTTGGCTTTCGAGGGCTGCAATTGTCACCATGTGCATGCAGGATTTTACAAAAACGGACGGGTGGGCTTCTGTCCAGGATAGCGCAGTGGTTAGCAGCCAAAGAAAGTATATGCTTATCACCATAGACCAGGGGTCCCCAACGCAGTGCCCGCGGGCACCATGGTGCCCGCTGAGGCATCTATGTGCTTCCGCATACTGGCTGGCGGACAAGCATCCGCCGAAATGCCGCTGACAAACTGCGTCATCCAGAAGCGTCGCCACTGAAATGCTGCTCATTTTCAGTGGTATTTCTGCGGCAACACCTCTGGATGACACCTCTTGTCAGCGGCATTTCGGCAGTGACGCTTATTAACATTGCTGCCTGTTGGCGGAATTTTGGCAGTTGCTCATCCACCCCCATGGTCCTCCATGGCTTGCCAGACGAAAAAGGTTGGGGACCGCTGCCATAGACAGTAATTATATGAATTCAAAGAAATCTGGGTCCCATTTCTAGATTCATTTGGATAAAAATGTTGAGATGAGGCAAAGAATGGCAGTCCTCCATTTTATCAAACCCCTCCTCTTTTCCCATTCCCTCCCCACCCCTGGGTCCTCTCCTTCCCTCTTCTGCCTATTCATGTATGTCTTCTACTTTGACCCAAGCCCCCACTGTAACATGGTATTGTCTGGTCTTTCAGGTGTGATGAGTTGTAAAATTGTGCAATTGCACAGTTCTGTTAAAGCGGGCGGTACTTGGAACCACATACAAGCTGCAAGTCATTTCTCCTTTTGGACTTTTTATGAAAAGCAATGAAAAGGACGAACCAAACAAAACGGGGAAAACCCTTCTGGTTTATTAACTTAAGTGTTCAGGAAGCATCATGAGTTACAAAACTAGCTTTGTTTCTGTTCTTAAATAGTAGGGATGTTGCCGATAGTAAAATCAGAATCATCTTGGCTGCTTACAAAGGCGCAAGTTCTGTAAAGTCATTTCTCCTAATCAGTCAGAATAGAAGACTGGGAAAGCAGGGCTGGATCTAACTTTTTTGCCGCCCCAAGTGAAAAAGAAGAGCGCCGCCCCGCCGTACCCCCCCCCCAGTGTCACGCCGCTGAAACTCCCACCCCCCGAGCACCACGCTGCCTGAAGCCCCCCCCAGTGCCCCGCTGCCCAAAGCCCTGCCCCCGAGCGCCGCACCATGCCCCTGCCCTCCCTCCGAGCGCCATGCTGCCCTGCGCCATGCCCCGTCCGAGCGCCGCGCTGCCCCAAGCCCCCGTCCCCTCCAAGTGCCGCACCAGCCCCCACTACCCCAGTGCCACGCCAAGCCCCACCCCCCGAGTGCCGCGCTGCTGAAACAAAAAAGAAAACCTCTCCACCGCTGCCCCAACGAATCAAAAAAAAACCCCAAAAACCAACACCCGAGTGCCGCCCTGCCCCAAGGTGCCGCCCCAAGTACGTGCTTGGTCAGCTGGTGCCTGGAGCCGGCCCTGCAGCTTTTTCGTGCTGGTAGAAGGCGATTGTTGACAATGCCGAGCTGCAGTGTGGCTCTTGTCTTCGGGGCAGACTCTGGTCTATCTGAAGTTAGGTTGGACTAGATCAGAGGTGCAATCTGCCTGTTACCCCACTTGAGTGAGTGGAGTTCCTGGGGCCTTCTTTCTAGCAAAGAAATGCCACCTGTGCAACAGCAGCAACGTTCTGTATTTTACAATGTTTTTGAGATATAACTAATCTGAGAAGGAGCGCACATGTGCTGCGCGTGTATGTGTGTGTAATAAAATGAGGCATGTTTTCTGTAGGGCAGCAAATAATTCAGAGATTAATAGATTCCAAAGCCAGAAGGACCATTGGGATCATGTCGTCTGACCTCCTGTTTAAAACAGGCCAGAGACCTTCACTGAATCAATTTCTGTTCAAACTAGAGGAGAACGTTCAGAAAAATATGTAATCTTGATTTAAAAATTATCAGTGATGGAGAATCCACTTTGTTCAAATGGTTAATGACTCTCGCCGTTAAAAATTTATGCCTGATTTCCAGTCTGAATTTGTCATGCTTCAACATTCATCCCTTGACCTGGGTTGTAAGAACGGAAGAATGGCCACACTGAGTGACACCAATAGTCGTTCTAGCCAGGTATCCTGGAGAGTGGACAGTGCCAGATAGTTCGGGGGAATGAACAGAATAGGGCAGCTATTGAATGATCCATCCCCTGTCGTTCAGTCCCAGCTTCTGGCACTCAGGTTTAGGGGGGCACAGAGCATGGGTTTGCATCCTTGACCATCTTGGCTAATAGCCATTGAAGGATCTATCCTTCATGAATTTATCTAATCTTTTCGACTCCCATTATAGTTTTAATTTCATCTGGTGCCCCTTAGTTCAGGTGTCATCTAAGGGGCTAATAACATTTCCCTATTTACTTTCTCCACACCAGTCATGATTTTCTAGATCTCTATCATAATCCCTCCTTAGTCATCTCTTTTTTAAACCGAGCAGCCCCAATCTTTTTAATCTCCCCTTGTACAGAAGCTGTTTTCTTGCCCTTCTCTGCACCTTTTCTCATTCTTATGGATATTTTTTGAGATGGGACAACCAGACTACACACATTATTCAAGGTGTGGGAATATCATGGATTTACATAGTGCAGTGGTTCTCAGATGTTAGCACGTCGAGGACCCCCATTTTGATTTAAAAATTTTCACAGACCCCCCCCAAGGTCCCTACTCAGCCCCAGGCAGGTGGAGCAGAGCAAGACCTCGCACCCCAACCCCGCTCCCTGGCAGGAGCGCCAGGTAGGTAAGTGGAGGGGGACAGCGCTGGGCCAGAGCAGATCTGGGGCTAAGGGGTGGGTCTGGATGCTAAGTGAGTTGGCCACGGCCCACCCAGGCCCACCTGTGGCTATACCTTGCCCCACCTCTTCCCACCCCCAATCCACTCCTGCCCCTCCTCTTCTCCACCTCTTTCCACCCCCTCCCCTGGGCACGTCCCATCCCCGCTCCTTCCCCTCCCTCCCAGCACCTCCTGCACACTGATGAACAGCTGTTCTCCTCTGAGTGCTTGTTCATGTCCGTTCCAGTCAGGTGGGTGCACACTGTGTGCACAGACATTGGAAAGGTTCCCTTAGTAGCTCCCATCGGGTCGGCTGGGGAACTCCCTGGAGTTGCGCCTCAGGCTCTGGGACACCTCAACACTGGTCCCCCGCATCATTGGCTTGGCACTGGTCCCCTGTGCAGGACCTTCGGCTCCACCGTGGTGGTCATGGTCGAGATCCATCTCATTGGACTCGGACGATGATTGCTTCTATTCCCATCACAGCCAACACAGATCTGACAGGCAATGGAGGGAGGCACCAGTGGCATGGCACCCCCAGGGCCAGCCTCCAGAACAATGGCCCTTTTGGACCCCCTGGGCTTACCGTCAGGCCCAGGGCTCCTTTTCCAGCAGCTTCTGCTCGGTGGCTTTTGAGCACCGACCACCCCAGCCAGCCAAGGACTGGCCCACACCCTGGGGATCTGAGGCAATTTTGGCACAAGCCCCATCACTGGCCCATGCTGCCACAGAGGTGTCTCCAAGGCAAGACCCATTGCAAGGCCATGCTACTGCCACCATGGCTACAGTCGCCACAGAGGCCCCAGACACTGACCAGGAGGAGGTCAGGGAGCCGGAGGGCCAGGAGGACCCCGTACTGCCTCTGGCCTCCTCATCTTCATCCCTGGACGAGGTGGTGGCAGGAGCTTTGACCTCAGGCCCTCCAATTGACCACAGGACCCACCTCCAGAGGATTGCCCACAAAGTGAGGTGACAGGCAGAGGAAGTGGTTGAATCTGAGGACCCCATTGACATCCTCAAGCCAGAAGGACCATCCCAGGGAGCTCTGCCACTGACAAAAACAATCCAGAGTAATATTAAGACTGTGGCAGACTCTTGCCTCAATTCCGCCTATTGCCAGAGGTGTGTAACACAAGTACTTCATCCCCTCTAAGGGGTACGAGTATCTGTTCTCTCACCTGCAACCATGCTCTCTGGTAGTGTCGGCGGTTACTGAGAAAGAGAGATGGGGCAGCAGGGGCCAGCCCCTAAATCCAAAGAGTCGAAAAGGATAGACCTTTGTGGCAGAAAGGTTTACACAGTTGGTGGCCTGCAGCTGAGGATAGCTAACCAGCAAGCTGTCCTCAGTAGGTATAACTTCAACTTGTAGGATTCTGGGTTGAAGTTTAAGGAGCTGATTCCACTAGACTTGAGAGCTGAGTTCTCAGCTACAGTTGATGAAGGGAAGGCAGGGGTGCAAACCTCTTTGCAGGCTTCGTTGGATTCAGGGGACTTGATCACCCACACTCTTTCCTCAGGAGTAGCCATGAGGAGGAGCTCATGGCTACAGGCGTCTGGGTTGCCCCTGGAGGTGCACAAAACCCTGCAGGACCTACCGTTTGAAGGCACAGGCTTATTTTTGGAGTAAACAGACTCCAAGCTGCACAGCTTAAAGGACTCCTGAGTGAGTATGAGACTGTTGTCCATGCACACTCCAGCAAGCCAACAAAAACATTTCAAGCCCCAACTGCAACAGCAGCACCCATATCCTCCTCAGCAGAGGCAGGATTTTTATAGGCATAGGGGCAGGAATGGCAGGTGCAAGCCTTCCCATCCCCTGCCCGGACAGGACCAGGGCCCAACCAAGCCATCGTTGGGCTCAAAGCAGGCCTTTTGAAGGTGTGCCCAAGGACAGCACAAAATGGGTCCTTCCCTTTGTTTCATGAATTGTCTATCCCACTTCTACCATGCTTGGTCCCAAATAACATCGGACCGCTGGGTTCTTCGCACAGTAGAAGTGGGATATGCTCCCAAATTCTGCTCCTTCCCATCCTCTCACCCCACTTCCCCATCCGTCTTCAGGGTTCCTTCTCATGAGCAACTCCTTGTCCAGGAGGTGCAGCCGCTGCTCACCATAGGAGCAGTGGAGGAGGTTTCTCAGGAGCTAAGGGGCAAGGGAGTCTATTCCTGCTACTTCCTAATCGACAAGGCAAAGGGGGTCTCAGACCTATTCTAGACCTTCAAGGACTCAACAAATTCATGGTGAAGTTGGAGTTCTGCATGGTCTCGCTGAGCACGATTATCCCTGGATTTAGGAGACTGGAAAACCACCCTCGCCATGGAAGATGTGTACGTCCACATAGCCATTCGACCTGCATACAGACAATTCCTGTCGTTTGTGGTCAACCACAAACATTATCAGTTTACGATGCTCCCACTCGGTCTATCAGTGGCCCCGAGTGTTCACCAAGTGCATGTCGGTTGTAGCAGCCTTCCTCCGAAGGAGGCCGGTGCAGGCAGGGCCGGCTCCAGGCACCAGCGCAGCAAGCAGGTGCTTGGGGAGGCAAATGGAAAAGAGTGGCACGTCCGGGTCTTTGGTGGCAATTTGGCAGCGGGTCCCTCAGTCCCTCTCGGAGGAAAGGACCTGCTGCCGAAGAATGAAGCAGCGCGGTAGACCTGCCACCGAAATGCCGCCAATGGTGGCTTTATCTTCCCTTTTTTTTTTTTTTCTTGCTTCACTGCTTGGGGCAGCAAAAAAGCTGGAGCCGGTCCTGGGTGCAGGTGTATGCCTACCTTGGCAACTGGATGCTCAGGGGACCCACCGGGAGCAGGTGGAATCTCAGGCGCATTTAGTCAGATCCACTTTTGGGAGGCTGGGCCTCCTCCTCAACATGAACAAGTCAACCTTGTCTCCGACCAGAGAACAGAGTTCATCTGCGTGGTGCTGGACTCGGTACAGGCAAGAGCGTTTCTGCCGCAGACACGATTCCAAGCCATGTCAAATGTTGTTTAAGGCCTCAGATGGTACCCGACCACCACTGCAAGGGGATGTCTGAGTCTCCTGGGCCACATGGCAGCCTGCTCTTACGTGGTCCAGCATGCCAGACTGAAGCTCAGACATCTGCGAGTGGGGCTCACATTGGTCTGCCACCCGGGTCGCAGCAGCCTGGACTCAGTAGTGACAGCACCAGAGCACATACTCGATTCTCTCCAATGGTGTCTCAACTCTCGGACGGTGTGTGAAGAAGTCCCCCTCCACAGCCCTCCTTGTCCCTGATAACAGACGCACCGGCTCTGGGTTGGGGTGCGCATTTGGGAGATCTCCAAATGCAGGGCCTATGGTCACAGGATGAGCTCTCCCTCCATATCAAGATCAAGGAGCTCAGGGCAGTACGCCTTTTCGGGCCCGGCTGCCATCCTGTCTCCCGGGAGTTGAGAATGCTAGCGGACCACCTCAGCCAATGGTCCCATAATCACGAGTGGTCCATCCGCCCGGATGTCATATACTCCATCTTCCAAAGGTGGGAGGGTTTCCCCAGATCGATTTGTTCGCCACCTGGAGCAGCAGAAAGTGCCCAGTGTTCTGCTCTTTCCAGAACCACAGCCCTGGCTCAATCATGGGTGTTTGTTACCCTGGGGAGGCTGCCTGTTGTGCGCCTTTCCCCTGGTCCCCCAAGTGCACAAGGCACTTCTCAGGGTCCGCAGGGACAGAGCAGAGGTAATCCTGGTGGGCCCGGCATGGCCTTGACAACACTGGTACACCACACTCCTGGAACTGCCAGCGGCGCCCTGATCGCGTTACCACTCCACCCCAACCTGATCACTCAGGACCGCAGTCACCTTCACCACCCAGACCTACAGTCCCTCCATCTCATGGCCTGGATGCTTCATGGTTAAACCCCATGGAGCTTCTGTGCTTGGGACCAGTAAGAAAGGTCCTACTTGGCAGCAGGAAACCATCCACCAGGGCCACTTATCTAGCTAAGTGGAAAAGGTTCATTTGCTGGTGTGCCCAGTGTCACACACCTCCCCTCCAGGTGCCTATACCATTCATCCTAGACTACCTTCTGCACCCAAAACAACAAGGACTGGCAGCATTATCCATCAAAGTACATCTCACTGCTCTCTCAGCCTTCCACCCAGGAGCATCTGGACACTCCGTATTCAGCAATCTCATGGTAGGATGTTTCCTCAAGGTCTGGAACGGCTACATCCTCAGATGAGACAGCCTGTTCCTGTGTGGGACCTTAACCTTGTCCTCTGCAGACTAATGGGGCCCCCATCTGAACCGCTGGCAATTTTATCACTCCTCTACTTGTCCTGGAAGGTGGCCTTCTTGGTCGCCATCACATCAGCTAGGAGGGTGTTGGAGTTAAAGGCCCTGACCTCCAATCCACCCTACACGGTCTTCCACAAGGATAAGGTGCAACTCAGGCCTTACCCAGCCTTTCTTCCCAAGGTAGTGTCACTCTTTCGTACTAGCCAGGACAATAGCTTCATGCCAGTAGTCGAGAGCAGAGGCTGCACTCATTGGATGTTCGGCGGGCGCTAGCATTCTGCACTGAATGCACAAAGTCATTCGGGCAGTTGAACCAGCTGTTTGTGGTGGTAGCAGACCAGATGAAAGGGCTCCTGATCTCATCTCAAAGAATATCTTCCTGGATCATGGCAAACATCCGCACATGTTATGAGCTGGCCAAGGTCCCAGCCCCCGCACTTACGGCACATTCCACGAGGGCACAGGCCTCTTCAGTGGTGTTCCTGGCCCTGGTCTTGATACAAGAAATTTGCAGGGCAGCAACTTGGTCTTTGGTGCATACATTCGCCTCTCATTATGCTATCACCCAGCACGCCAGAGATGATGCAGCATTTGGCAGGGTGATGCTCCAATCAGTAATTCCTTAACTCTGACCTCACCTCCAGGGTGGAGCTTGAGAGTCACCTGATTTGGAATTGACATGAACAAGCACTTGAAGAAGAAAAAACAATTACTTGTAACTGTTGTTCTTCGAGATGTGTTGTTCATGTCCATTCCACTACCCACCACCTTCCCCTCTGTCAGAGTAGCTGCGAAGAAGGACCTGAGGCGGCGTGGGGTCAGTAGGACCCAATATCCAGCACCATGAAGGCGCCACTCCAGGGGGCTCCACAGCCAACCCGATGGGAGCTATTAAGGGAAAACTTTCCGATGACTGTGCATGTGGCGCGCACACACCTGATTGGAATGGGCATGAACAACCCATCTAGAAGAACAACAGTTATGAAAAGGTGAGTAACTGTTTTTTCCATGGTGTGCAGGAAGCACTGGGAGGAAGGGGGCGGAGTTGTTCCACGGTGTGCAGGAGGCACTAGGAGGGAGGGGGGAGTTGATCAGCGGGGCCGACGACCCCGGACATGGCTGGCGGAGCCCCTGGAGTACCCTCATGGACCTCAGTTTGAGAAACGCGAATATAAGGGCATTATATTTTCTGTCTTATTACCAAGCCCTTTCCTAATGATTCCTAACATGATTAGATTTTTTGACGGCCACTGCACATTGGGCAGATGTTTTCAGAGAACTAACCAAGATGACTCCAAGATCTCTTTCTTGAGCGGTAACAGCTAATTTAGGTCCCATCGTTTTATATGTATAGCTGGGATTATGTTTTCCAGTGTGCAGCACTTTGCAGTTATCTGCATTGCATTTAATTTCGCATTTTGTTGCCTGGTCACCGAGTCTTGTGAGATCCCTTTGTAGCTCTTCGCAATCTGCTTTGGATTTGACTAGTTTTGTGTCATCTACAAATTTTACCACCTTATTGTTTACCCCTTTTCCCAGACCATTTATGAATATGTTGAACAGCACAGATCCTTAGGGATCCCACTATTTACTTCTCGCCATTGTGAAAATTGGCCTCATTCCTACCCTTTCTTCCCCCCTATCATTTAACCAGTTACTGATCCATGAGAAGATCTTCCCTCTTATCCCATGACTGCCTACTTTGCTTAAGAGCCTTTGGTGAGGGACCTTGTCAAAGGCTTTCTGAAAGTCCAAGTACACTATATTCACCAGATCACCCTTGTCCTCATGCTTGTTGACCCCCTCAAAGAATTCTAATAAATTGTTGAGACACGATTTTGCTTTACAGAAGTTATGTCGACTCCTCCCCAACATATTGTGTTTATCTATGTGGCTGATAATTCTGTTCTTTACTATAGTTTTATCTGCTTTGCCTGGTACTGAAGTTAGGGTTACCAGACTGTAATTGCCAGGATCACCTCTGAGCCTTTTTTAAAATTGTCGAAACATTAGCTACCCACTAGTTATGTGGTACAGAGGCTGGTTTAAGAGAGAAATTACATACCGCTGTTACAACTTTTCTCTGCTAGATTGAAGAGCCCCTTATGTTTTCCCCCATGTAATTACTTATAGACTGTAATTAGTCGCCCCTTAACTTCTCTTTGTTAAGCAAAACAGATTGAGCTCTCTGGGTACGTCTGCACTGCAATAAAAGACCCACAGATGCATTGGCTACTTCCCACAAAGTTACCGCGATTGAAGAATTCTTCCATCTCCCCCCTCGTTGTTACTGATTGGGAGGGCAGGGGACAGCAGGATTTTGCATGGTTGAATAAGAACACTGACATAAGGCAGTTTGTAGTGCATCTGATCTATAATTCATCACAATCATTTAAGGCTCTTCGAGTAAGCTTGTTCCTGTCACTTCCTGTATGTGCAGGCAGGCACAGGGGACTGCTGGGCTCTTGATACCTTCTCATGAGGAGGGATTGGAAGCTAAGGATGCTTAGAGGAAGTAGTAGCAATGATACCTGAGTATTTCTTGCTTTGTGGCTCATATTCAGGTTGCTGCTAATGTTCCAGCCTGGAATTCAGGAATGTGCTGTTGCCTGGAGACTATTAGCAGCAGCAGTTGTGTCCTGGGGAAGGGCAGCGGCAGTGGGAATGAAAATGGTCAGAGTTTACCAGGTAACTTTGTGTAACTAGTGCATGTGCCCACTGCCTGTCTTTGCCAAAGGACCCAAGCCTGCTGTCATTGAATATCAGGGTTGGAAGCAACCTCAGGAGGCATCTAGTCCAACCCGCTGCTCAGAGCAGGACCAATCCCTGGACAGATTTTTGCCCCAGTCCCTAAGTAGCCCCCTCAAGGATTCAACTCACAACCCTGGGTTTAGCAGGCCAATGCTCAAACCACTGAGCTATCCCTCCCACTGCTAAGTCTGTTCTGCTAGACTGGGCCCAGGGGCACCCAGGCCCTGCACTGGGAAGGAGCTGAGTGCCCAACTCTGAAAATCTCCCCACCAATACTTGGGCTCTGTCTACACAACTACTCAGACCTGCCGGCAACCAGTTAGTGACGTGGTAGGCTCTAGTCATGGCTTGTGTCCACACACAACATGTTTAATCGCAGTGAGAGGAATTAATGACACTGAAATCTACATCACTTGGTGTCTGTCCATCCAGACTGGGCATCTCTTTCTAAATGATCTGTTCCAGCTCAACCAGAAGTGACGGTCTCAGTGCAGGAATCACTGGCTGGGATTTTCTAGCTTTTGCTATGCAGGAGATCAGATTAGATGGGCATAGTGGTCATTTGTAGCCCTAAAGCCTATAAAGCTAGAGGAGATATGATTGCTCTTTATAAATACATCAGAGGGATGAATACCAGGGAAGGAGAGGAATTATTTAAACTCAGTACCAATGTGGGCACAAGAACAAATGGATATAAACTGGCCATCAGGAAGTTTAGACTTGAAATTAGACGAAGGTTTCTAACCATCAGAGGAGTGAAGTTCTGGAACAGCCTTCCAAGGGGAGCAGTGGGGTCAAAAGAAATATCTGGCTTCAAAACTAAGCTTGATAAGTTTATGGAGGGGATGGTATGATGGGATAGCCTAATTTTGGCAATTAATTGATCTTTGACTATTAGCAATAAATATGTCCAATGATTTGTGATTGGACGTTAGATGGGGTGGGATCTGAGTTACTACACAGAATGCTTTCCTGGGTGCTGGCTGGTGAGTCTTGCCCACATGCTCAGGGTTTAGCTGATCGCCATATTTGGGATCGGGAAGGAATTTTCCTCCAGGGCAGATTGGCAGAGGCCCTGGGGGGTTTTCGCCTTCCTCTGCACGTGGGGCAAGGGTCACTTGCTGGAGGATTCTCTGCACCTTGAGGTCTTTAAACCACGATTTGAGGACTTCAGTAGCACAGACATAGGTTAGGGGTTTGATACAGGAGTGGGTGGGTGAGATTCTGTGGCCTACGTTGTGCAGGAGGTCGGATTAGACGCTCATAATGGTCCCTTCTGACCTTAAAGTCTATGACAGGGGTCAGCAACCTTTCAGAAGTGGTGTGCCGAGTCTTCATTTATTCACTCTAATTTAAGGTTTCACATGCCAGTAATACATTTTCAAGTTTTTAGAAGGTCTCTTCCTATAAGTCTATAATATACGACTAAACTATTGTTTTATGTAAAGTAAATAAGGTTTTTTAAATGCTTAAGAATTTTCATTTAAAATTAAATTAAAATGCAGAGCCCCCCAGACTGGTGGCCAGGACCCAGGCAGTGAGAGTGCTGCTGAAAATCAGCTTGCGTGCCGCCTTCGGCACCCGTGCCATAGGTTGCCTACCCCTAGTCTATGATTCTTTGAAACTTATATTCTGCCCTAGCCAAATTTGTTTCACTGGTTTGGCCCATGGTTTTTTCACTTCTGATGAGACCCGTAACCGTGACTATCTAACTGCTGTCGTCTTTCGTTCAGCTCTCTGGGTAAGCAGGCCATCCTTGTTCTGTGCTGTGCGCATAACTAGCAGGCACTCTGCTCGCAATATCGGAGCAGACACTGATCCACATACTTGAAGCACATCCAGAAGAATGGTTGGCACATGGGTGAGTTCTGAAAGAAACAGGCTGTATGGACACCCCTCATTGCTGGGATGAGGTGAAAGGAGCGTCACAAACTCAGTACTGGAAAGGAAGAGGCTGCCCCTCAGCTAAACCTAAACCTCACTAAACCGGGCAGCACTTGGGGTGGAATTTTTACATAAGTGGAATTCTAGTCTTAGAAGTTTCTTTGTGAAAATAGCCCTAGCAGACCCAGCTAACATTTCTGTAGCTGAAACGTTTGTATTTTTTTTGATGCTCAAGCCAGAATAGCATCCCTCTCACACTCCACTGATTCTGCTGGCGTAGCCGTGAACCAGGGCCGCCCAGAGGAGGGGACAAGTGAGGCAATTTGCCCCAGGCCCCGGGCTCTGCAGGGGCCCCCACGAGAATGGCTGAGGCTCCCTCCCCGCCTCTGCCCCTCTCGCGGAGCCTCAGCGCATCCAGGAGCTTCCCTGAACAGCGGTGCAGTGTGGGTCTGGCGGGGCCTGAGCTCCGCCCTGCTCCGAGCTGCGTGGTAAGGGGACGGGACTGCGAGCTCCAGCGGGGCCTGAGTTCCCTCCAGTCGGCCTGGAGCTTGCAGCCCCACCCCCTTACCATGCAGCTCTGAGCTGGGAGGAGCTCAGGCCCCGCCAGACCCATGCTGCACCTCTGTACAGGGACAGTCCTGGATGCGCTGAGGCTCCGGGAGGGGGGGAGATAGGGGTAAGGGGCCTGGGGGGGGGGTGGGGAAGAGGTAGGGAGTCCGGGGACAGGGAGGGCAGAGGTTGGGGCAGTCAGGGACAGGATGGGGAGGTTGGCGTCGGGTGTTCTCTTCCGGGGTTCTGTCAGGACTCAGTGGTGGTGGTGTGGAAGGTCGGGGCATCAAAGGACGAGGGGGCAGAGTGCGAGTCCGTGGTGGTAGTGGTGGAGGGGTCTCTGGGGACAGTGAGGGGACAGGGAGCAGGATGGGTCGGGACTCTGAGCGGGGGCGGGCCAAATGTGGGGGCAGGACCAGTGCGTGGGGGTCCAGTAGGGGGCAGGCCAGGCTGTTGGGAGGCACAGCCTTCCCTACCCTAAAGCTCATTCAGGCAGTTGAGGCTTGCGAAGAGCAAGCTGTTAGCTTTCGATTAGGGGCTACCATGCCTTTCACTTCTCAAATGCAACATTATAGTCTATATTTTGAATTTCAGTGCCATAGGGAGATTCATGGCAGGGTAGGAAGCTTCATCTTTAAACATTAGCCATGGAAGGAGGGATCACCTACCTACCTCCTTCCCAACCTACCATGGGAGACTCCTCCCCTGCATTCCCTGGAGGCTTCAGAGGGGTTATTCAGTGTTCTCAAACTTTTGTTTCACTGGGACCCCTTTCACATAGCACATCTGAGTGTGACCCCCCCTTAAAATTAAAACACTTTTTTATACATTTAACACTATTATAAATGTGATAGGCAAGCGGGTTTGAGTGGGGCAGAGACCTCATGACTTCTGAGGGGGCGCGACCCCTCAGTTTGAGAACCCCTGGGTTAATTTAATTTTAGCACCCTGTGTCCATTCACGTGCGTGTGCTATTTTGAACATTTCAGTTTTCACAACATAGGCTCATCCCAGATTCTGGAACAAGCTCAAATGCTCAGTTTGTGGAGTATGTACATAAGCTATACTAAAGACAAATCCACAGTAACTGTCTCCAGTTTGTGAGGGACCCCATAGAGCCAGTCTCTAGGAAACAGATAAGTGTATGGAGGTTAAGTCCATTAATGGCTATTAGCCAGGATGGGTAAGGAATGGTGTCCCTAGCCTCTGTTTGTCAGAGGGTGGAGATGAATGGCAGGAGAGAGATCACTTGATCATTATCTGTTAGGTTCACTCTCTCTGGGGCACTTGGCATTGGCCATTGTTGGTAGACAGGATACTGGGCTGGATGGACCTTTGGTGTGACCCAGGATGGCCGTTCTTATATTCTAACCTAAATGAACCCAAAGTTATGGAGACAGATATGAGTCAAGGAAGCCAGCAGAGTATCAGAACCCTGGAAAAATCTCTGACTGGATAGGCTCAGGCGTTTGAACCACCTCAGCTTGTGACCAAAAGTTTTTGATTTTTTTTAAGCAGAATTTTTTTATTGTTTCTTTAAACAATCAAACACAGCAAGCAGCAAATATTTGGACACACTTCTGAAACCACAAACCATATTCAGGTTTTGGCAGACTAATTTCAGCTTTTCAATTAAAAAAACACAACAAATTTTGAAGGAAAGCAGACATTGTCCGTGATTTTTTTTCAGCTTTTTAAAACCCCTATTTTTCGATCCAAAAAAAGTTTTGATGGAAAATATTTGTCTAAACCTTTTAATGAGTTTTAGTGCCTTTTAGCACTAGCTGATGCTGAGAACCAGTGATAGCTTGTAAATAAGTTTTCTCAAAACTGAGTTTGTGCCGAGATGCAGAAGGTTTATTTTTCCCAGGGCCGCCTGTGGGGGGGAGCAAGCGGGGCAATTTGCCCTGGGTCCCACAGGGGCCCCCACAAGAATATAGTATTGTATAGTATTGCAATTTTTTTTATGGAAGGGGCCCCCAAAATTGCTTTGCCCCAGGCCCCCTGAATCCTCTGGGGGGCCCTGTCTTAGGTTGGTTGCCTGACAACAATGATGAGTTATCGAAAATAATGGTTCGCCATGTTTAACAATCACATACAGTGCTCGTATCTTGTAATTCGTTTTCTGATATTGGGGCCTTGTAATATTCATTCTAGAGCTAGTATGCCAATGTAGTGTCCATCAGAGCTTCCTGCAGGACTGGCACCCCAGCCTCAGTCACATGTGAGGTTCCCAAATGCGCATGGATTGGTCATCCTGCCATAAGCAAATCAGCACCCTAGGCTGTGGTATAAGTTATAATAATCATTGTTTTATTTTTTAAAAATTACAGTAGAAAAGTACCTTTAAACATATTTCAAAAAAGCAGAGTAGAGAGTGTGGATGTTTCTTTCCTCTGTTACCCAAAACAAATACAGAAAATCAGTTTTCTAAAGAACTAGTCTATTGGTTAGAATACTCATACACGTCTGTTTAGATTTATTTAAACATTTGTCTTAGAATTTAATTTGTTCTCAAGTTATCCTTGTCACTTTGTTTAAACAAAAGTAGAATTTATGTTTTTCTGTCTTATGCTTTCAACTATCATTGTGGTCTTGAGACTGAAGAATTCTCAACATCTGCACTTCCACAAAGAACAATTGTGTTGTCGTCATAAAAACACTGACATCATTACGTGTTCAGCACAATGTGAACAAAACTACGGGGAAACCTGTGAGCACACTTTCACCACACTTGTCAACAATCAGGTCCTTCTTGAACCAATCAGTGCAGGCTGCGGCACAGCATTCCTTACGGGTGAGTGGGCGGAGAGAGAGTCATCTTTAGGGGTCAGGAGTTGTGAATCCTTTTACAAGAAAACAAAGACTCATTTCTATATTCTATTCCTATGCAGAGTGAAAAGCAATAGGGGAAAAGGAATGTACTGGTAAAATAAGCTTCTTGTTGCTGGTACATTATTCTCCGTAAACATTACAAATATTGCTTCAAGACAATGACTGGAGTAAAGAACAGGGTTTAGCAGAAAATGCCAAAGCCTCCCTTTTTGGCTTCACTTTTGCATTGAAAATACCAGCATATTACATAGCAAGGAGCTGGACGGGCATAAACTATTCATTAAGGCCCTAATTCAACAAAGCACTTAAGTGTTAACTGTAAGCGTGTGTTGAAGTCCCATTAAATTCAACTAGACTTAAGCATGTTCTTGAGTGTGTTGCTGAACTGGGGTCAACTTTTTCTCATTACAGCTGTTTACGTTGACAGTAAAAATTTCAAGCCAGTACCGGAACCAGCCCTTCCTGTCCCTGGACAGATACCAAGTGACCCAGCAAATGTAACTGTCCCTGAAGTAAGCACAGGGAAAGCGGTCATTAGTAAGTCTCCACTTGCTCCATGCATGGCTCTTCCCTGCACAGCTCTCTGCCAGACTAAAGCCTCACACTGCAAAAGGTAACTGTAGCCCTAAGGTAGAAAAATTGTTTTCTGATTGTCCTGCCTGATAGAATATGGTACACTGGGGAATAAAACCCTAATACTGTAAATATACCCAGAGCTGTAGTTCCGCCCAGGCGAAGCACAATGCCTATAAACCTAACAATACAACTATTTAATTCTGAACAAGATTTAAAAACACGTCTTGAATACATGCAGCTTACAAAAAAGGAAAAAAAAAAAAAGAATCTTAATTGCACGCATTCAAAAGTCGAGCACAAAACTTGTGATCTAACCCGGTGTAAGATAGTTATATGCACAATGTTTGGTATAAAAATACTTGCTCTCCTTTTGCGTTGATAGTTTGCTTTTTTGTTTGAAAATACTTTTCAAACTCTACAGCAATGACTGTCCGACCATGCTTTCACGAGTAACACTCTTCCTTACAACAATACAGTGTAAAAAAGGAAAACTTCATTAGTTTGTATGCTTTTTTTCTTCTACGAGAGCAGATGTGTGATAGAGGCTGTGGCAAAGTCTTGAAGGAATCAAAACTTGTGTGAGGTTTTTCAAGCCTGCAACAATGGAGAGGAACATGTGTTAGGACGGCATTTGAGATCTTGGAACGGGGGAGATTAAAAGTAATTGGGTTTGAAGGATGCTTTAGATGCATTTGCATGCAGTAGGATGTGTCTGGAGAGGGGTCAAACACTAATGGATGAGCTCTCTGGGCACCTGCAACAGAGAGAGTTTATTTTTAAATAAGACATGAGCGTATGTGTGTATGTACGTACAGCGGGTAGAAGGCTGCTGGAGAGGGAAATTATTACCACATAATAGACATAGAGATTTTAAGGCCAGAGGGACCATCAGAACAATATAGTGGCCACATGGGGTCAGACCAATGGTCCACCTAGCCCGGTATCCTGTCTTCCGATAGTGGCCAGTTACTTCCAAGGGAATGAACAGAACAGGGCATTTACTGAGTGATCCATTCCCTGCCATCCAGAGCATGAGGTTGTGCCTCACACCATCTTATGGACTGATCCTCCATGAATTTGTCATTCTTTTTTTAACCCAGTTATACTTTTGGCTTTCACAACTTCCCCTGGCAATGAGTTCCACAGGTTGGCTGTGCAATGTGTGAAGAAATACTTCCTTTTGTTTGTTTTAAACTAGCTGCCTATTAAATTCTTTGGGTGGCCCCTGGTTCTTGTCCCTTTCCTAATGGTTCTTCACATTATATTTGCTTTTTTGACTGCTGCTGCAAATTGAGCTGATGTTTTCAGAGAACTATCCACAGTGACTCCAAGATCTTTCTTGAGTGGTAACAGCTGGTTTAGACCCCATCATTCTCTATGTATAGCTGGGATTATACTTTCCAATGTGCATTACATTGCAGTTATCCACATTGCATGTCATCTGCCATTTTGTTGCCCAGTCACCCAGTTTTGTAATTGTTCGCAGTCTGCCTTGGACTTAAATATCTTGAGCTGTTTTATGTCATCTGCAAATTTTGACACCTCATTGTTTACCCATTTTTCCAGATTATTTATGGGTATGTTGAACAGCACAGTTCCCAGTACAGATCTTTGGGGATCCCACTATTTACCCCTCTCCACAGTGAGAACTGACCATTTCTTCCTAACCTTTTTTTCCTGTCTTTTAACCAGTTACTGATGCATGATAGGACCTTCCCTCTTATCCCATGACTCCTTATTTTGCTTAAGAGCCTTTGGTGAGGGACATTAGCAAAGGCTTTCTGAAAGTCCAAGTTCAATATATCCCCTGGATCCCCCTTGTCCACATGCTTGTTGATCCCCTCAAAAAATTCTAATAGATTGGTGAGGCATGATTTCCCTTTATAAAACCTGTATTGACTCTTCCAAACAAATCATGTTCATCTATGTGTTTGATAAATCTGTTCTTTACTATAATTTCAACCAATTTGCCAGGTACTGAAGTTAGGGTTACCAGATTATTATTGCCAGGATCTTCTCTGGAGCCTTTTTTAAAAACTGGCGTTATGTTACCTCCTTTCCAGTCATCTGGTACAGTGGCAGATTTCAGCGAGAGATTACATACCACAGTAGGAGTTCTGCAATCTCAGATTTGAGTTCCTTCAGAACCCTTGGGTGAATGCCATCTGGTGCTGGTGACTTATTACTGTTCAATGTATCGATTTATTCCAAAACCTCTTTTACTGACACCTCAGTCTGGGACAGTTTCTTAGATTTGTCACCTAAACAGAATGGCTCAGGTGTGGGAATCGCTGTCACATCCTCTGCAGAATTCATTTAGCTTCTTTGCAATGGACTTGTCTTCCTTGACTGCTTCTTTAGCACCTTGATTGTCCGGTGGTCCCCCACAGATTGTTTGGCAGGTTTTCTGCTTCTCGTGGGCTTTAAAAAAATTGCTGATCGTTTTTGTGTCTTTTGCTAGTTGCGCTTCAAATTCTTTTTTGCCCTGCCTAATTATACTTTTACACCTGACTTACCAGAGTTTATGTTCCTTGCTATTTTTCTCTGTTTTCTAGCTTTTCTATTTTCCAGGATGCCTTTTTGCCTCTAACTGCCTCTTTTAGTCTATTGTTTAGCCATGGTGGCATTTTTTTTGGTCCTCTCACTGTTTTTTTTTATTTGGGGTCTACATTTAGCATGTGCCACTATTATGGTATTTTTAAAAAGTTTCCATGCAGCTTGCAGGCATTTCCCTCTTGTGACTGTTCCTTTTAATTTCCATTTAACTCGCTTCCTCATTTTCACGTAGTTCCCCTTTTTGAAGTTAAATGTTGCTGTAGTCAGCTTCTTTGGTATTTTCTCTCCCACAAGGATGTTAAACTTAATTACATTATGGTTACTAATAACATGCAGTTCTGCCATATTCATCTCTTGGACCAGATCCTGTGTGCTACTTAGGACTAAATCAAGACCTGCCTCTCCTCCCCTTTTGGGTTTCATGACTAGCTGCTCCAAGACATGGTCGTTACTGGTGTCTAGACATTTTATTTGTGCATCCCGTCCTGCAGTGACACGTACCCACTCAATGGGATCGTTGAAATCACTCAGTGTTACTGAGTTTTCTATTTTTTTAGCCTCTCTAATCTCCCTGATCATTTCAGATTCCATCACCATCCTGGTCAGGTAGTTGGTAGTATATTCCTGCTCCTGTACTCTTCTTATTCAAACATGGAATTTCTATCCATAGAGATTCCTTGGTACAGTTTAACCCATTTAAGGTATTTACTATATTTGACACTCTTTCTTTCCTTCCCAACTCCCCCACCATACACATCGCTGTGTATTTTGTAGCCTGGTATTACTGTGTCCCGTTGATTATCCTCATTCCACCATGTTCTTGTGATGCCTATTATAATAATAGTCTCATTTAGCACCAGGCAGTCAAGTTCACTCATCTTAGTCTACAAACTTCTAGCATGTATAAAATGTCACTATTTAGTTGTCATTGAACAGGATTCTTTTTCAAATGACTTTTTCTCTTCAGTGGCTTCTGAGACTTTATCAACTTCTATCCTCTCTGCTTCACTAGGCTATAGAGAATCCCTGATAATAGATCCTCTCCTAAGGGATCTTTCTTTCTGAACCTTGTGCTGCTCTCCACCTAGAATCATAGATTATTAGGGTTGGAAGGGACCTCAGGAGATCATCTAGTCCAACCCCCTGCTCAAAGCAGGACCAATCCCCAAATGGCCCCTCAAGGATTGAACTCTCAACCCTGGGCTTAGCAGCCAATGCTCAAGCCACTGAGCTATCCCTCCCCACCTCTTGGCTTCCCCCCAGGCCCTAGTTTAAAAAGTGACGTGTGACCTTTTGAATTTTGCATGCCAGCAGTCTAGTTCTATTTCAGTTTAGGTGGCGCCCATCCTTCCTGTACAGCTGCAAAGTGCTGTCCAGCTCTGCACCCAGCATATGGGCTAGTGAATGGATTCTTCTCTATGTGCCCCTGATGCTGCATCTGTGTCATTTGCCACATAGACACAGGAGCATGGCGAAGTGCCAGTTCCAGGATTCGCTGCGCTGAACACTGCATCCTCACTGCAGGTCTGAGACCATAATTCTCTCACGTTATGACTGTAAGCACCGCTGCAGCTTAGGGGGTGAAGAAGCTGACCCCGCTCCTTTGCTGCCAGCAGGGTTTCATCCTCAAAGCAGTGTGTGGTTAGAGCAGGGGTCAGCAGCCTTTCAGAAGTGCTGAGCCGAGTCTTCATTCATTCACTCTAATTTAAGGTTCCGCGTGCCAGTAATACATTTTAACGTTTTTAGACGGTCTCTTTCTATAAGTCGATAATCTATAACTAAACTATTGTTGTATGTAAAGTAAATTAGGTTTTTTAAATGTTTAACAAGCTTCATTTAAAATTAAATAAAATGCAGAGCCCCCTGGATTGGTGGCCAGGACCCGGGCACTGTGAGTGCCACTGAAAATCAGCTCGTGTGCCGCAGGTTGCCTACCCCAGGGTTAGACGATTGCCTCTAACTTACCAGCACACTGTAGTTTTGAAGGAGGGCATGAGAAACCAGTAGCCACCTTCAAAGGCTCCATTAATACCCACAAGACTGATTGTAGCCACCATCACACACCTGATACCTGTGACAGAAAAAAGACAGGCACAGTCAGAAACTCCACAGGAACCGTGTATGTTTCCGAATTGACGCTGAGGTTTAGAAATCCAAGAAGAGGAGCACCAAATAACAAAGAACTTGTTGCCATCCATGTCCAAGTTGTCTACTATGGAGGTGATAACATATTTCAGAGGAGCAAGGGGCTGGATGCACAGCCCCAGGAAAGGGTGAAGCTGCTGGAAGTGGCCTCATGCCTTCACGGGTGACCTGGGAGGCAGCTGTGATAGCAATGTCAGGAGTTTGGCCTCATATCCTGCTGAAGAGGTTTGTGGGGGACAGGCTGTGCGTGAAGGTAGCTAGAACTACCATTCTCTTTGTTGTTTGTGCAGTTACAGCTGAATTAATTTTACGCTCCATAAACGCACTGTCCAGTTCCTAACTCTCCACTGGACTTCCTCAACTGGTAGATTAAACACAGCAAACATCTGCACTGGGCTTGCCAATCCCAACACCCCGACCCCAGGAGCAAATGGTCATGTATTAGGTGTTCAACATACTAGACTGGTAACTGAAACGAGTCGCTGGGCAGAAGAAATCAAACACAGCAGCGAGCCCAGCTGCCACAGATCCCTGCCCAGAACTGTCGCGGTCCCAGGATGTTACCACATGACATGCAAAGCTCAGGCAGCCTCTCCCCAGAAATAGACAGTGATCATGCACTTGAGGTGCAAATCAGGACGCACTCGCCACAGTCTGAACCAGGGAGGAGCGACTGTGACCCTGTGTGCCTGGGACACAGAGGTCATCCTGCTCCCATGTTCCCACTAGGAAGGAGTGCCAGAGACACAAGTGGAACTCTCCAAGTTGCTGCCTCCCTGCCAGGTTGCGCCAAGATGCATGAGAGAGACTGCACTAGGGCTGCCTCTCGACTGGGCAGTCCGAACATTTACTGCTATCGCTCACTCTGAACTGTAAGTGTCGCCTCTGTACCTAGGGCATCTGCAGCCTTCCCCTTTTCTGCCAGCCCTAATAAATACCCTCTCCTGTAGCCGTGTGAGTGGTTAGTGCGATCCATCAGGGCAGGTGCCTACAAGGCCTAGCTGCCGAAGCACCTACCATGCTTGCTGTGAGTCGTAGTACACCCAGCATGCTACTGGCACCTTTGGGGTTTGGTGTGCCTGGCCCTGAGCAGCCCAATAATGACAGTACGATTGAGCCCTTAATGAATTTGACTGTCTGTGCTGCAGGGGGAA
Source organism: Chelonoidis abingdonii (assembly GCF_003597395.2). NCBI lineage: Eukaryota > Metazoa > Chordata > Testudines > Testudinidae > Chelonoidis > Chelonoidis abingdonii. The sequence continues at coordinate 3,432,509 of NC_133773.1, read as the reverse complement.
CATTTCCCCACCTCTCAGACTTTCAGGGATTCATACAGGGTCACAAAAAGTCTGCAAAAGAGCTGGGAACAGAAATCGGCTCCCCACCGCCCCAAATTCTGCTGGAGACAAAACCCCGTCCTTCCAAGACCCTTGCAGAGGGAGTCCTTCTCCTGCCCGAGCTCCGTCACCAGTCTGTTTTGGAGAGAAATGTGGGGGTCTCATTTAAAATGACACAATGTGCTAATCGCCCACGTGCTGAGGGCTCCTTACAGCGAGGCGCACGGGCTGTTCTCTTCTGGGCCAGGCTGTGTTGCTGCAGCAGCCAGCGTACCGCGGGGGAACTAATAATACACCATTCCCAAATACGGCATTGTGTACATTTCCACTGGTGATGTTGGAGCAATCTGTATTTTGGAAAAAAAAAAAAAAAAAAAAGCTGCCTCCCAAATGTTCAAAACAGATTCTTCATGCATTGCTTTCTAATACACAGGCACGAAAATAGCCACTGGACATCATGTCCTCTCCTAAAAAGACAGTACCAAGATGTGGAGGCTTAAATGCAACAGCCATAAATTAAGGAATCAGCTAAGAGGCACGGTCCGTTTCCAAGTGTGGCTATTTCCAGCAATGCCGGTTTTGATCTGTTCTGGGGTCTCCAGCTAGCTGTGAGGGCCTGGGAAGAGTCAAGCTAATGATGTGGAGGGGTGGAGTCGTGCGTGGGATTGGTGGCTTGGAGTGGGGATCGCTCCCTCAAACAGTAAGCAACCCCCCTTTCTGCAGTCTGTCCAGCTGGGGAGCTTTCATTTCTCACTGGTGGGAATTTTTCTTGTCGTCATCTTATAAGATGGTGTTAGTGGGGGTGGGAATCTGACCTGGTTACTACTAGCGAGTGGTTGAGACCGGGACAGAGGAGCAGGCTCCCCCCTCTTTGAGCTTGTTTCTGTGGGGTGGGCTGGGGGAGTTTTTTGGAAGGGGTAGCTGGACGATGGGGAGGGGTAGGCGGGTTTGGAGCAGTTTGGTTAAAAACCACTTTGCAAGATGCGCCTTTGGGATTTTTGGCTGTCTGTCCGTCCGTCCGTCCGTCACCCCTATGGCTGCTTGGCTTGTAAGCACTTCAGGGCACAGACTGCTGCTTAGTCTGTGTTGTGCAGGGCCCAGCACGGTGGGAGGGGCGCAATGCTGCCCTGGGGTTGAGTCGGGAGGGAACTCATGAGACAATTGTATTGTAACTGCCTTGGATTGCTCCATGCGTACCGTGCTGGGAGTGGAATGAACTCTACATTCTCTCTTCCCCAGGGCCTGGGGAATTAGCACCTAGGAACGAAAGGCCACCCTGAAATGATACTGATGGCTCTGAATACTGAACTGGATGGGCACGAGCACTCTGAGTGGAGGTGGCTTGTTGCTCATCGTAACAGGGCCACCTGCTTCTTTAATAGCCCAAAGGGAGAAGGCAAGGGAGAGCTGGCTCTGCCCTAGCGGGAAGCCCAGCAGAGAGATGCTGGGAAGCAGCTGACACAGCTGCTCAGCACCTCATGATTGGCGCACACGCTCAGCTGGGCAATGTAAAGGGGGAAAGTCAGGAGAGAGGAGCTGGTAACCACTGCATGCAGACCAACCAAACCTGTGAAGCAACCCTGCAGGGTCAGAGAGGGCCACAGCTGGTAGCTGCCAGAAGACCCCAGTCTGAACCCCCTAACCAGACTGCTATTTGTGTTGCTTTTTGCACACTTGTCTGTCTTGTTTGTGAAGACAAAAAACAGAGCCCTGAAGACATAGACAGAAAATGAACCTGGGCATGTCTGATTGTCCATTTCCAGCTGGTGCGTAGAGCCACCAGGATACACATAATGGAGAATGCGGGCACAGCTTTCCATGGCCTGGGGAGAAGCCTGGGTCATGCTGCTTTGGTGACATGGAAAGGAGAGCAGCAGCCGCAACAGGGCCTGACAGCTACAATTGCAGCAGCAGCCGCAAACATCATTCCAGCAGAAGCATCAAGAGGATCATCGGCAAGTCATGCTCAAAATATTGGCTTGGGACCCCTACATTCTACAGGCTGGTGCAAGTTGCCAGCGTGGGAAGAGGAGCCCTCACTAAGGTGGGACCAGAGAATGACCTGGAGTCATTCTGAGAGACCTTTGAGCAGGTGGCTGAGGCCTGTTGACCCCAGTATTCAGTTTTATATTGACTTCCACAAAGTACATGCAGTTCCTAAATTTGATGCATAGTGTATGCTTAGGATTGATGAGATGCTGGATGAACTGGGGCAGGCCCAAAACCTAACAACGTTGGCCCTTACTAGGGGTTATTGGCAAAGCCCCTTCATAGAATCATAGAATATCAGGGTTGGAAGGGACCTCAGGAGGTCATCTAGTCCAACCCCCTGCTCAAAGCAGGACCAATCCCCAGACAGACTTTTACCCCAGTTCCCTAAATGGCCCCCTCAAGGATTGAGCTCTCAAACCTGAGTTTAGCAGGCCACTGCTCAAATCCCTGAACTATCCCTCCCCCCTTCACCCTAGAGCTGACTGCACGTGCCACACTTAATGGCCTCTACCAATTCCAAACCCTGCTGTTTGGTCTCCATGGGGGCCCAGTGACATTTCCAAGACGTATAGATAAGCTATTCCTACCTCGTTGGGTGTATGCTGCGGCCTGCCTGGATGATGTAGTGATTTATACTAGTAGCTGGGCAGAACATCTCCAGCAGGTCAGAGCGGTGCTCTAGTCTGGGTCTCATTGCCAACCCCATGAAATGTTGGATTGGATGTGCAGAGACAAAATACCTGAGATACCCTGGGGGAATGGGAGAATCAAGCTGCTGGTAGACAAGGTAGAGACTCTTGTAGACCTGTCACTAAGCGACAAGTAAAATCTTTTCTGAGTCTAGCTGGATAATATTGGCAATTTATACCTTGGTTCTTCACGATCACAGTCACTTTAACAAACGTTCTGCACAAGGCACCACAGAAGGTGGGATGCATTTGGGGATTTTCAAATGAATCCTTTGCAGCACACCAGTGCCACGTAGCCCAGACTTTACTAGGCACTTCATCCTGCAGACGGATCACTCTGAATGGGGGTAGGGGCTATCCTAGAGGATGGGGAACACCTCATGTGACATCTGAGGAGAAAGTTCCTGCCCTGGGAACAAAACTGTGCAGTGATTTGAAAAGGAGTGCCTGGTGATAAAGCCTGGTGATAAAGTGGACTGTTGAAGCCCTGAGGTATTATCTGCTTGGAGCAAACTTCATCCTCATCACTGACCATGCCATGTGCAAGACAACCCCCCAGATGGACACAAGGGTACCTAGCCCTGTAACTGTATGCATTTACAGTTCACTGCTGGTCCAGAGCCATACATGTAAATGCAGACTTTTGTTCATGGGAAGGAGGCAGGTTGGTGGACAAAGAATGTATCCCGGGTATCACTCTTGGAGGTTGGGGGGAGGGCAGGGCATGTAATAGCACAACCCGCCCCTTCAAGTCCTGGGGACCGGGGGAACAGGGAGCAGCTGACCATGCCCCAGACAGAAGCCCAGCAGGCAGGTGCAGAGAATCAGCACTGCATGCTTAGCTCGTGCCCTCGGCTGGACAATATAAAGGGGGAGAACCAGGAGAGAGGAGATGATAACCAGAGTAAGAGGCTGCAGGCAAGTGGACAGATCCTGGGGCACCCCCCTCTGTGGAGCCAGAGGACTAGTCTGAACCCCTAGCCAAACTGTTGTTTGTGTTGCTTTTTGCACACTTTCCTTTCTTGTTTGGACAGACAATACACAAAGCCCTGAAGAAAGGGACAGAAATCTAACCTGGGCATGGGTGCTGGTCTCCTTCCAGCTGGTGAGGAGGAAAACCAGCGCGCGCACAAACAGGAGGCTGAGCAAAGAGGAGTCCAACTGAACAGGTTTGATAAGACCATGTGATCAAGATCTGAGAGCTTGTTGCCAGGGCACCTGAGTGTCCTATAAAGAACAGAAATGTGGGGCCAGCCAGGCCCTGAATGGGTCTTTTGCAAGAAAAGAAGCAAAGTTAAGGAAGGACGTGACAGCCTCTGAGCTGTAAGGACCTCCGTAGGGAACAAATATTTAACAACAGGCTCTTCAGTCTAGCAGAGAAAGGGGTGACACGATCCAATGGCTGGAAGTTGCAGCTAGACCAATTCAGACTGGAAACAAGTGTGTAAATGTGAATAATTAGTCACTGGAACAATTTACCAGGAATCGTGGTGGATTCTCCATCAGTGACCATTTTAAAATCAGGACGGGATGTTTTTCTGAATGATCTGCTGTAGGATTTACTGTGGGAAGGTTCTCTGGCCTGTGTTACACAGGAGGTCGGACTAGATGATCACAATGGTCCTTTCTGGTCTCAGAAGCTATAAATCCGCAGGGATGCAGGCTTTCTCTCTGCCAGACTGAAGTCAGTGCTTCCAGACTAGCTCATAGATGTAGCAGCTCACTTCAGCAACGTCAGTCTGAGCCACGTCGGTATTTTTAGTCCAGGGCACGTGTGTTTTCTCTAGTCATGCTGGCTTTCTATAGAATCGCTGACTGTAAGGTCAGAGTGGCCCATTGTGCTCATCTAGTCTGACCTGCACAGCACAGGCCAGTCTGTCACCCAGTGACTCCCGCTTCAAGCCCACAACCTGTGGCTGACTGAGAGTGGAACAATCCAGCATATCTTTTAGTAACTATCAGTTGCTGTGGTTAATAATATTACTGGTAAAATTCTGCATCACATTTCCAAGTTGATGCTTGCTGACTGCACCTTCAGCCATTGGTTGTGCCTGTGAGGCACTGGGCTCTCTCAGAGACAGTGCACCGGGCCCCGGGGTCTGTAGGAAGCGCTGGGCTCTCTCGGAGACGGTGTGCTGGGCTGGCCCCGGTGTCTGTAGGAAGCGCTGGCCTCTCTTGGAGGTGCTGAGGTCTTTCCAAGGTGGAATGCCTGGCTGGTGCTAGGGTCTCTCTGAAGCAGTGCACTTTGGTGGCCCTTAGGTCTTTCTTAAGTGCCAGGGTCTCTCTAAGCCACTACAATCTCTCTGAGGCAGCATGCCCAGCTGGCACTTAGGTCTCCCCAAGACACTGGAGTGTCTCTGGGGTGGCATGCTATTTGGTACTGGGGTCTTGCTGAGACAGCGGGGTATCTCTGAGATGGCACACCTAGCTAGGGCTGGGGCACCTTGCCGGCCTGTAGTTCGGTCTTAGGTGCCAGAGTCTCTCTGAGGTGCCACACCTGTCTGGCACTCAGGTCTCTCCAAGGCACTGAGGTCTCTCTGAGGTGTCACACCTGGCTGGTCTGGGCTCTCTCAGAGGTGGTACACCAGGCTGGCACTCAGGTCTCTTTGAGGCACTGGGCTCTCTCTGAGGAGGCACACCTGGCTGGCACTGGGGTCTCTCTGAGGCACTGAGGTCTCTCTGAGGTGGCACACCTGGTTGGCACTCAGGTCTCTCTGAGGCACTGGGCTCTCTCTGAGGAGGCACACCTGGCTGGCACTCAGGTCTCTCTGAGGCACTGGGGCCTCTCAGAGGTGTCACACCTGGCTGGCACTCAGGTCTCTCTGAGGCACTGGGGTCTCTCTGAAGAGGCACACCTGGCTGGCACTCAGGTCTCTCTGAGGCACTGGGGTCTCTCTGAAGAGGCACACCTGGCTGGCACTCAGGTCTCTCTGAGGCACTGGGGTCTCTCAGAGGTGTCACACCTGGCTGGCACTCAGGTCTCTCTGAGGCACTGGGGTCTCTCTGAAGAGGCACACCTGGCTGGCACTCAGGTCTCTCTGAGGCACTGGGGCCTCTCAGAGGTGTCACACCTGGCTGGCACTCAGGTCTCTCTGAGGCACTGGGGTCTCTCTGAAGAGGCACACCTGGCTGGCACTCAGGTCTCTCAGAGGTGTCACACCTGGCTGGCACTCAGGTCTCTCTGAGGCACTGGGGTCTCTCTGAAGAGGCACACCTGGCTGGCACTCAGGTCTCTCTGAGGCACTGGGGTCTCTCAGAGGTGTCACACCTGGCTGGCACTCAGGTCTCTCTGAGGCACTGGGGTCTCTCAGAGGTGTCACACCTGGCTGGCACTCAGGTCTCTCTGAGGCACTGGGGTGTCTCTGACGAGGCACACCTGGCTGGCACTGGGGTCTCTCTGAGGTGGCACACCTGGCTGGCACTCAGGTCTCTCTGAGGCACTGGGCTCTCTCTGAGGAGGCACACCTGGCTGGCACTCAGGTCTCTCCCAGGCACTCGGGTCTCTCTGAGGTGTCACACCTGGCTGGCACTCAGGTCTCTCTGAGGTGGCACACCTGGCTGGCACTCAGGTCTCTCTGAGGCACTGGGGTTTCTCTGAGGTGACACATCTGGCTGGCACTCGGGTCTCTCTAAGGCACTGGGGTCTCTCTGAAGAGGCAAACCTGGCTGGCACTGGGATCTCTCTGAGGAGGCACACCTGGCTGGCACTCAGGTCTCTCTGAGGCACTGGGATGTCTCAGAGGTGGCACACCTGGCTAGAACGGGGGTCTCTTCTATTTATTTATCTTAGGGTGTTTCCCAGTGTGGAGGGACAGACTTGTGCTAACTCTGCTGGAGGCAGAGCACTAAAAATAGCAGCATGGCTGTGGCATCACGAGCAGCAGTCTGGATTAACCACCCTAGCACAATCCCACCTGACCTGTGAGCACATACTCGAGGTGGCTGGCCCGAGCTGTGACCTGTCACTTGTAATACACTGGCTTGAGCAGAGCTCACTCATGTTGGTCTCCCCGGGCTGGAACAAATACTCCCAGCTGCCGTGTAAACATACCCTTAGGTTTAAAAATTAAAGCCAAGATTTTCTAAAGCGACTTGTGATTCTGGAGTCCAATTTGTGATAGCTTGTGGTGTTTGTTTTTCAGGTGCCCGGGGACAAGTTTCCAGCATTGCTGGTCAGACCCAGCCTTGGAGAACAGGCCCTTCTGAGGGGGTCTCAAGTTGGGCACTGAAAGGCACCAGCTGTTTGCAAAAATCTTGCTCACAATGGCTCTAGCCCATCTATGTCAGGATGTCTTCCCATTGCTGCTTCTCCCATAAGCCTCAGAGCAGAGGTCTGCTCATGCCTAATTTCTGAGCCCGACCTGAACACAGCCCAGACCCAAGCCCCAGCCTGAGAGGCTTGAATCATTTTCTGACCCAACACTTCCCCCTGAACCTGAGTGAGTGCCAGCACCGCCTCCTGCCCGGGCGGTTGGCATGGTGGTGACTGCAGCTGTGTGCCCTGCTCCTGACAGCCGCTGGCCCTGCTGACTGTGTGTCGAGGAGCGAGTGGTGCTGGGACTTGTTGGCACATTCGCTGCACAGCAGAGTGAGGCTGTAGCAGCCGGCAGGAGCAGGGCAAACAGCCACCGTCACACCAACACCCAGGCAGGAGGAGGAAAGCCGATCTGCCCAAAGCCCGAGAGAGTCCAGTTGTTTTCCCCCCTGCCCCAATGCAGGCCCAGGTCCTCCTGTCGGGTTCAGGTCAGGCTGCACAGCTTGAGCACACCGGGGTAGGCACTGGCCTGCTTGCCCAGATCAGCATGGGAGAGCAGGGCCTCAGAAGAGGCTTGGAGCCCAGTGATGGGGCAGGAGGTGCTTGCTGCTAGTGAAGCACTGTGGCTGCGCAGAGGATGGAGGGATCTAGCCCTGGCAGCCTGGCCCTTTTGCTGGGCACTAAGCTTTCCCTGAGGATATGTGCAGGTGCTCAGTTGGACATGACATCCAACATCACAGCTAGCCAGATGCGGCAGCGTTCGGAGCTCCCTTAAGAACTGTATCCCCTGGGTTTTATTTGTGACAGTTACCTGAACTTTATATTTAAAATGCACAGCTAGTGGGGAGTGTGAGGGAAAGGGGGAGGCTGTCCAGCCATAGTCCGTATCACCGGGAGGGACACCGCCCAGACTCCAGGAGCTAGCAGTGGGGGGTGACCTCGACATGCGTATGGTGGGAAGATTGTTGAACCCTTTTATCTGAGCTGCATGTCAAGAATCACAAGGAGCTTAGATTGATGTGCTGTGAAAGTGGGTGACGTCTGGGAACAGTTGGGTAGATGCATTAGAGCTTAGCACTGCTCCTGGCCTAGTGGTTTTACTTTTTGTTTTAATTTCCACAGTTTATTTATCCACAAATGGCTGCAATATTTACAGACTGTACCTTCTCTAACTTCTCTTCCAGGACGGATTGCATCAAAAGAGTACATTTGTGTAATAAAATAAACTCCCCCCGTGGTGTGGTAATCTGTGCTCAGAAACCACATGTGTTTTCCATTTATGGACCCTGACCTGATCTGCTGCCAAGGGAGTTTTCATTAACTTTTAATAAGACATTTTTGTTGTGTTTGGACATGCATATTGTAGAGAGTAAGGAAGGATATATGCATTTCAGGGAGAATGGAGCCTCCTTGCTTTCTGTGCAAGCTGTATTCTGTATGCCAGAAAGGGACCATTGTGATTGCCTAGCCTGACCTCCTGTCCAGCACAGGCCAGAGAACCTCACATAGCGATTTCTGCATCCAGCCCATAACTTTGTTTAAGCCAAAGTATATATTTTAGAAACAGAGTCCAGAGAGACAGATGTCAAGTGCTGGAGAATCCACCCCGTCCCTTAGTAGTTTGTTACAGCAGTTAATCACCATCCCATTTCCCCTTATTTCCAGTTCGAACTGTCGAGCTTCAGCTTCCAGCTGTTGGATCTCGTTTTACCTTGGTCTGTAGGTCAGAGTCCTCTCCTCTCAGAAAGCTCCTCCCTATCCAGGTACTTGCAGACTGTGAGAGTCACTTCTCAACCTTCTCTTGAATAAGCTAAAAGGTCTGAGCTGCTTTAGTATTTCTCTGAAGGCAGGTTTTTCCACAGTGCAGATCATTCCTGTAGCTCTTTTCTGAACCCTCTCCAATTTCTCAGCATCCTTTTTGCAGTGAGAGACATCGGCGTGGGACATAGGACATTAGTGAGACCATTACTGGTTACTAAGCAGAGGTGATCCCACTTCTCTGCGTATGCACACAAGGATCTTCAGACGTGTGGTGTATGTTGTCTACAGGTGACTTGAGGCCAGGCTTCTGGAAGATTTACTGAATAGTTCAGTGCCATGCTGAATGAGTCGGGTTACAGCTTTGACTACCCCTGCACAATGTTCAGTGGCAGTGTGACTGAGCCATTCTTTCAGCTGAGAAAATACCAGCTTATTAAAGTTGTCTCTCGCTAAATGAAGTATATCCTCTGGTTTCTTAGCAGGGATGGTTCTGAGAGGGATGCAGACTGCAGGCACTTTCAAGGCCAGTAAGATGCAGTATTGTTGAGATGGTAATCAGCTGGACAAGGAGAATGCACTGAGGCTTGGCGCAGTCACTGGGAGGGCATCAGTGAGACCACAGCATGTCCTACCAGCAGGCGACAGGACACCTCCACGTGATGAAGCTGGTAAAAGGCAGTTTCCTCGTGCCATTTACTCCCTATGCACACTGGTGAGTAGCTAGAAGCTCCACTGGCACTGACAGACCTGCTACCTGGGGCTGGGCCTGCTTGGTAGCCTGGGTATTTCAGATAGGCTGTCCTTGGCTTTGCACTGCCAGAGGTGCCATCAGCCAGTGATGGGGCCACTATCAGGGAGAATCTCCCCTGCATACAACTGCATGATGGACCACCCACAAATATCAGCAATAGACAAGGGCAGCAGTATGTGGGGAACCCCTCAGAGTGCCAGCACCTGCTGTGGGCACAAGGTCCCCACAACAAGAGAGACAACTCAGGCCAGAAGTGCCAAGCACTGCAAGACCTCTCTGTGACCTCAGCTGTGGACTCTTGCCGTGCTGAGGTAGGTAGTTCCCAACAAGGAATGTGATGAGGGGACCCCAGCTTTGTGCAGCATGTAGGGAACGTGGTGCCTACAATGAGCCACATCTTGTGAATGAGGAATGCCTGGGGATGAGCACACAAGCTGGAGCCCTTGCACTGAACCACCCAGACACCATGTCATGTTCTCCAGCCTTCCCTGGAAGCCCTTGCTAGTCACCTCCAGGCCACAGTCAGCGGAGCTGATAGCCAGTGTGAGACATGCGATAACGTCACATCTCTGTGGGTGGATCTGTGAAGGTGCATGCCCACTGCTACCAGCTACGAGAGACTGCTCCCAATACAGCCCGGCCACAGCACCAAACCCTTGCCAGCATTGCACTGTGGGGCACAGGGCCGAGGAGATAAGCAGTGGTGTCTGGGCATGACCCTGAATCCATGACTCCCCCCCAGCACAAACACGCTGCTGTGGCCAGAGTTGTGGGTAGCATCTGCAATCCTCTCCCCTCCCTGTTCCAGGGGGTCCCAGTACAGCTGGGCCTGGAGCAGCTTGTGCCAGTAGGGTGCCAGGCTCCAGCTCTGCAGGCACAGCCTGTGTCCTGAACCCTTGGGCTGCAGGAAGAGCAAGGAATGATGGGGGGATAAGACTAGAAAGACAAAACAAGGTGCAAAGAGGGGAGAGGGTGGAGAGAAAACAAAGGACAGGAGAGTGCATGGCCAGGCCAGACAGCGGGAGACGCAGGGTAAGTCTGCCCAGGGATGACAGAGGGGCTCTAGGCATGGGGCACAAGGGCTGTGGGGTCAGGGTACTCAGTCACCCAGCCAGGCTGGGAATGACAGGGCTAGGAGCTGCCGGTTGGGGTTAGTTAGTTCAGCTGTAATCGTCTGGGGCCCTGTTCTCCAGGGTGTGTGACAGGAACACAAAGCAACGGTGAAGGAAAATGTTCGCCATCTCTGCCTGACGGAGGCTAAGCCAGTCACTCCAGCAGCAGAGCCCGCTAGCGCTCTGTTCAGCTAAACATGCACCCGAAGGAGAGGGATTCACAGTCAACGTTTAGCAAAAACCCAAGCTTCCCTTGAGCACATGTGAGTGCTCTCAATGATCTGCTCTAGGGCACCCACGGGGAGGAGTCCCTGAGTGAAGGATACAGCCTAAGCCACGCAGGTCGGACTAGACCTGCAGCCTCCTTCTGGCCTCCCGCTTGACAGACCTAGGGCATTTTCTCCCTGTCCGTCCCTTTGACGTGGTTCGGCTTAGTGGACTCCATGAGTCCCGCAGAGCCCAACCCTCGCCCTTTTGCCATCACACACGCACACATCTTGTCTTTCCATGTGTAGCACCCTCCCTTGCAGCCAGTGGTATTCCCTCCTGGCTCTGCTCCTGAGGGGCAGCCTCGTACCGAATGAATGGCATCACAGCCACTCCAACAACATTGTCCAGTGACTTCCTTCAAGCGCCAGTTTCGGTGCCCCGGGCTCTGTCACCCAACCCTAACGCCAGCCGTGGGCACTGAATCACTTTATCAGACGGTCACAGCAAGGGAGAGGAACGTAGGAACTCTCTGTGACGCAGCAGGGAGTGGGGTGTATTGACCTGGGAATGTCGTCTAGTTTTACTGGGACTGTCTGCATGGGGGATGGGAGAGCCAGGGGGAGACTTTACTTGAGGGATGATACCTGAGCCGGGATGGGGATAGGGTCAGGTGACACCTTTGGCCGGGAAACTGGACAAAGGCTGGGAGAGGAGCCTGGGGGAGGGGGGAATGAGATGCTGCAGCAGAGTTTCAGTTTTGGGCTGGCTGGGGAATCAGAGGGAACCCCAAGGCTGGGGTCTAAGATCCCTACCCCCCAAAAGGACCTGTTTATGCCTACAAGCTCTGGTTTGGACTGTGTTCCTGTCATCTAATAAACCTTCTGTTCCACTGTCTGGCTAAGAGTCTTGGTGAATCGCAGGAAGCTGGGGGTACAGGGCCTTGTCTCCCCCAGACTCTCTAACACTCTCCCTATAGGGCCAAGCTTTAGGGGAGAAGCTACTAGAACACTCTCCATGTCAATTATCCACGTAGTGGAGTGATGAGATAGTACAATCAGCCGTGGCCAGGAAAGGGTCTGGGGATGCCTCATGATACCGACATTCCTCCCATGCCTATAGACTCGGAGCAGAGCCAGGGGCAGTGATATGAATTCTGCTATGGGAGGACGCCCCTTCCTCGCCTGCCTGCAGTGAGTGGTAGAAGGAGCCATTGCCTCCAGCTGGTGCCGGGGAAGTGAAGCCCACGCAGAGCCGTACACTTACACAGTATTCAGCAGAACTGACGGGACTTCCAGCCCTGAGAAGCAGCCTCTGAGGGAGGGAGCCAGCGCATCTGAAAAGACAAGAGAGGCAGGCGTGAAACATGAGCTAGAAGGCATCACACACCTTCAACTCCTACACAAACCACATCCTGGGTCTCTGTGAAGAGGGGACAAGAGCTGGGCCTTGTTCTGGGCTCACTCTAAGTGCTAGACAGGCCTAGCTCCAAACCCCTGCTTTAAACACCATCCTCTTCCTCAGTTCTGGGTGGTTCAGAGCTGCAGACCCAACGTTATGTCACCCATCCATTGTCACTTGCAACCCTGTGGTGGTGCACCACAGATTCAACAGAAGAAGCAAGGACAGCGCTCCCACTGATAGGGGCCTTCTGGCAGAGCACACCCGTGGGGCTGGATTTGGGGCAGAGCTGTGCCTGTGCTCAAGTTGCGCACCCAACATTGGAGCTGTGGCTTAGAACAGGGGTTCTCAACCCTTTCCTTTCTGAGCCCCCCTCCCCACCCCAACATGTGTAAAAACTCCATGGCCCACCTGTGCCACAACAACTGTTTTTTCTGCCTATAAAAGCCAGGGCCGGCATTAGGGGGCGGCAAACAGGTCCCACACCATAGGGGGCCCTGTGAAGCTAACTTGCTCAGGCTTCAGCTTCAGCCCTGGGTGGTGGGACTTGGGAGCCCTACACGGTGTGGCTGCGGCTTTCTGCCCTGGGCCCCAGCAGGTCTAATGGCAGCCCTGATTGGCGGACCCCCTGAAATCTGCTTGCAGCCCTCCAGTGGGCCCCGGACCCCTAGTTGAGAACCACTGGCTTAGAGTTCATCTTCATGCTCACTATCCTCTTCCTGGTGCCATGTGGTCCTTCCTGCAGAGACAGTATTGCCTGAGGGCAGCTCTGACCCAAACACCAAACTAAGGGGACCCAAACACCAAACTAAGGGAATCCAAACCCAAGTCAGGGATTGGGAGGTGGGGGTGAGGTGTAGTTTGGTGTCCCATGCACCCTTTCCTTTAAACATGTCCCTCTCCCTGCCATGCTGGCAGACGAAAGGAGAACAGCAGTGCCTGTGCTGGCTCTACAACATCAGAGGATGCCTTTGGACTGACTGATCCTGGCGCCAGTGACACCAACTCTAGGAATGAATGCTGAAATTGAGCATAGCAGGAGGATCCTGCATGGCTTTGCAGAGACGCTGCACCAGGCTGTCTGAAAATGCTGTTCTGATCTGACAAGGGACTCTGAAAATATGCTCAGTTTACAAGCAAAGAGGTGGCTCCTCTAAGATCCAGCTCTGCAATCTCAACCTAAGTTCAGACCCAGTTTTTCTCATGCATTATCAGTAGCAGTCTACGTTTTGCAGGCCAAAGCTGCACTTGCAAACCCCATGGCGTTGGGCAGGTTTGCAGAGCAGTAACTCGCTGGAGCTCCATCAGCAGCGCTGCACAAAGAGGCATGGATTTGCTCTTGGCTGTTAGTTGTGCAGGGCAAATGGAGCTAAAAGCAGTGAACGCTTCTTTCAGTGACTGCAGCTAGCAGCTGGGACCCTGGCTCTGCAGAGCGGGCACATCTACTGAGAAAGGAGGAGGTGCCATTTTTATATAGCACAGCACTGCATTCTAGCATATACACGCAACAGCAAGCTTGAGGAACTGTTGTTAAGCAACGGAGAAGTCACTCAGATACTAGCATATCCTCCACTGCTGAAAGGATGGCTTCTCCCTCCTTGGCTGCACCAGTAGATGGGTTTAGGACAGCAAAATGCATATGCTCTATGAGGGGATATAACTTCTTTCCAGTGGCACGTGTAGCACCCAACACTATTAAAGCTACAGATGCAGAAGGAGGGAACACCCTGCGAACTCTGCTCTGGAGAAGGCACTTTGTCACGGTTGGCCTGAAAAGTTGCTTTTCCTCTCACAAATATGGTGTGGAGTCCTATGTGAAATGCAAGGACTGCATTAGGGCCTGATTTGTCAAGTGACTCCCCTTGACATGTGAAGAGCTGCTCTGATGTCACCAGGCCTGCTGTTGTATAAGGTGCTAATCAGCATGAGGGTGGCAGAAGCAGGCCTTGAAATCCTTTCCTTCTCCCCTGCACGTGCTTCACTGTGTATCAGCTCTCTCTGTTCCAGGCCAGGATGCACGGACCATATCCAACTGCAACCATCAGAGTGAAATTGGACGATTTTCACTTGGCCACTGAGCGGCCTGTCCAGCTATATGGAAACATATAATTTCCCACTGATGCCTTTTGTGCAGGCAGCACAAGTGCGTGAATGAGAGCAAGGCAGAAAGGAAAGACAAGAAAACAGCCCACTCATATGGCCAGTGGAGACAGGGGCTCAGGAGGGGAAGAGCTGGGCATGACTGGCGGGGGAAGGGGAGAGAATGGGGGGGAGTCAAAGCAAGAGACAAAATTCAAGCCCCCTTCCATATCTTGCACAATTTACCTCTATTCAAATATTACGCATGTCTGGGGCCAAATCTTAGCACGAAGGCAGATTCTTTTATACATCTTCACCCTCAGATTATGAAGCTTGAAACCAAAAGCAGCTCTCCTGGCTCTGGGTTTCATTCCAGGTTAATCAGGTTAGTTGGGCCCTTTGACATGCAAAACTTGGAAGATTCTCATTGTATCAGTTTGAAGTTGGGTGAAACCTGCTGATTTTGACTAAGTTTTGGGTTCATTTGAAGCCAGAAATTCATTGCGAAATGCAGGGGCTCAAACACATGTGAATTGAAGCACGTGAGGGTTGCTTCATGGAGACTCTTGTTCTGTGCATCCATTATGATGTCGTCAGCTTATTTCATTAATAACTAGTGAGGATGCTGTTAATGAGTCCTGAAATTTCAGACCTGAAAGCACAACTATGCACAAATAATTTGTACATGCAAATAGGCAGTTAGATGTGTAACTGATCATTTGGCTATGCAATCGCAGTAATTACATGGACAAATTACATGCCACAATTTTGCGCACTCATTTTTAAATATATCCTTTGATATTTCATTGTTTAGGTACTGCTGCTGCTTCCTTGGCACTCCCTGGGGGGAACCCTATCAGATTTTGGTTTGATCTCAGGCTAACTGGCCTGTAGTTACCTTTCTAAAATCCTGGCACAACATTAGCTATTTTCCAGTCCTCTGGAACTTTCCCAGTGTTCCAAGTTTTGTTAAAAATGAATAGCAACATTTCGGAGATCGCCTCCGCCAATATCTTTTAAACTGGTCTATTGGATGCAAGCTACCTGGTCCCGGTGACTTAAAAATATTTAACTCTAGCAGTTACTGTAGTTGCTTTTGCTTATGGAAAAAGGCCCATAAGGCAGTATCTGTGGGGGGGGTGAGGCTCACAGGGCAGCATCTGCGTATTGCAGGTGGACAAAGGCCGGCGGGGTGGTGTCCACGTGTAGTGGGCGGGCAGAGGGCCACGGGGCAGCGTCGGTGTGACGAGCAGACAGAGGCCCGCGGGGTGGCGGCGGTGTGGTGGGCGGATTGCTCTCTAGACAGTAGGCTGCTAACTGTGGATCAGAGAGGTTGTGAAGCCCTTGATCTGAGGGACTAGCCAGGCGTGTGGCACGCTGCGCAGACTAGTGTAGAGTCTGTCCCCAGTGCTGGAGATATGAGAAGGAGCAAGAGCTCTTTTGCCGACGGTGGTTCTGCCAGGCTGGACTTATCATTTGGGGGGCCTGGATGCCATTGTGCTGATACGGGAACCAAATGAGCAGGATGTCCAGGTAGCAGGAGCTATGAATGCCCTGGTGCCCAAAGCAGGAAATGAGCATCACTGCAGGCTGGAAGAACCTGGTCAGCAATACCCTTGGCTATTTGAAGTGTGACCCAGTCTGGACCCAAGGCATTGGGATCAACCACACCTTAGCCCCATGGCCACAGTCCAGGTCTGGACCCAGACTGCTGGTGTGGAGAAAGAGAGGAGGAGAACTGGCGTCAAACTCATGAGCCTGCAGCCTAAATCAACCCTACTGAGAGCAGAGCGGCTGAAAGACGCTGCTTGGTGTGGCAGACACAGTGCCTAGGCCCAGGCCTGTATGGGTGGAGTCTGGAGGGCACCAAGAATTTTACCTGTCACTGCTTCTGTGCCATGAATGTGTCTGGCCCCCAGGCCAGAGGGCTCTGTGGAGGAGAACAGCCCTGAATACAAGCACTGAAGAGTTCTACTTGCTTAAGTAAAATCTTGTGAACAGAGACGACAGAGACAATTGCTAAAGCTTAGGTCTGTGTATGTGCTGTGCCTAGCACAGCAGGCTCATTCCTGCCGGGGTATCCACCAGTCGCTCCAGCACAGACACAATATTGCCAAAGTCAAGAGATCAAAAATCATAAGTCAAATTCCTATAAATCATGACTTGCCCCACACATCATGAGATTTAAAAAACATCAGCAAGCCATACTTCTTAGTCTATCTTTTGACTTTTTCTTTGTGGGTGGGTGGTTTTTTTTCAAGTTGAAAAGTGAGCCTTTATTGTACTTCTCTTCCGGGCATCTCAAAGGGAGACTCCATCCACCCCTAAAACGGGGGAATTGCCAGCCATTTCCTATTACTGTCTTGACTCCTCGCCCTCAGACCCAGCAGCACCCTTCCCTGACTCCCTCCCTTCCTTGCCTCCCACTGCCCCGGCACCTGCTTTCTGCTCCAGGGTCATAAATGTAGGCAGGGCTCAGTAGCAGGGCAGGCCTGTGTCCTCAACCCCGAGACTCTCGCAGAGCTCTGCCAGCCCTGAAAAACATGGGATCAGAGGCGTTTCTCTTGTCACAGCACCAACTCCTCCTGCAGGTGCTGAAATCCTGTGACGGAATTTTACAGTCCCTTTGCAAGTTGGCAGTCCTTCCCATGGCTGCTACCCGTCCCCACCAGTCCCCCTAGGCTGTGGGCACTGCCATTGGATCCCCTCCGTCTCCCACTCCATCATTGTCCTCTGCTTCTCCCTGTACCCCCATTCCCCTGCAGCCCCTAAATCAAGCTCCTGATCCCACTTGTGCCTGGCCCAGCCCTCTGAAACATGCAGTGACAGCCACACTGCCTGTGGGCCTGGCTTCAATCTCACTGGAAACCATGGGAGGTGGCAGACCACTGTCTGAAGGGCAATCTCCCTTCCCCACGCAGACTATAGGGAAACGGTGCCCAGCGTGTTGGCTTTAGCCCCAGTCACTGGCATGGCAGCTGGTGGCCATTTGGAATCAGGGCCAATTCCTGTGTTGGCACCTTTCATCCTGTATTCATGAGGCAGGTGCAGACAACCCAAAAGCACGAGAGCCGTGATAAAACTGTGAGAGTTGGCCCCACAGCGGACAAAACTAGCAGCTAAAATACTCAGCTCAAACAGCAGCCGTACGACTGAGTGGCACTAGGGCACCGATCCAGCCAAAACGCTCACAGGCCCCATTTCAAGGCCTAGTGAGCAAAGGAAGTTCCTCCCACCCACGCACGCTCCTGACTCCAGGACCTGCCTACTCTTTCACTTCTTCCTCACTGGGCTTTAAAGAAAATTATTGCCATTTCTCATCTTTCCCTGGAGCGAGGGCCAGGCACTGGGTCCAAGAATGCACTTACTCTAGGCTGCACAGCATTGCCCTGGCGCCAGCCTCTGCCGCCCCAGTTTCCTCACACAGGGATTTTTGTACCCCTGTAGAAATCCTGGCGCCATTCACCAACCAGGTCTGTAAATGGGGCCATAATGGTCCCCTAATTGCCAGGAGCATTGCGCGGGTCATCAGGACCACCTGGGAGCTATACGGCTACCTGGCGAAGGCACCCTGGTTGGCTGGCTCGGCTGAGGGGCACAGTAGGGGAACGAGTGCTGCTGCTGTCCATGTTCTGTGTGCTCTGTAGATTGGCAGTGTGAGTTTCTGGGGCTCTGCGGGGGCCACCTTTCCCTATGAAAGTGCTATCAGCCTGGCCTTGCCAGGCGGACGGTGTTGTTTGGAAGGTATGTTAAATGTAGGCTGAAAGGAGCTGCCAGTATCCCTTTAACTACAGCTCGTCGTTAATCAGGAGGTCTCTGACGCTGGTGGAGACCCACCTCCGTGTGCTTGCTCTGGCCCAAGCGGGAACATAGCACAGAGTTAGTGATGTAGGCAGCTCTCTTGCTGAATTAGCCTTCAGTGCAGGCACACTCCCAGGGCCAAATGCAGCCACGATGTTACTGGCCTGAGTGGAGCCGCAGCTGCTCATACGCAGCCTGTGGGGTTGCCGTACTGTTCATACAGGGGCCGATACGGCGCCAATACGCCATGGTTCTGTACATCCTTCTCCCTTCCCATCCTTAAAGCAGGGGCGGGTTACCTGCTTTGAAACTCCCAGCTCTAAGCAGATTTCGCGATGTGTGTGACAGGCCCTCACTCCTTGCCCACATGCCCATTGCCCCAGCCCCCAGGACATTGTGGAGCCGGGGGTACTTCCTCCTTGGGTTATTCAGAACAAAGTTGGATCTGGAACCAGCTGGGTGCTACATGAACACAGGGAGGGGAGGTAAAGTGCCTATTTGCCTGACCCCTGTTAAACAGCACTGGCGCTGTCCTAGGGCCATAGCCTATGAAGACAGATCCCTTTTTCAGTCATTTATTACTCTGAACATAACAACCATTCCTGTTTTCCCCTGTCTAGTTCCACGTGTGTCCGTTTCCCTCTGGGCACGGCCTTACAACAGAACATGCTGGAGTGTCCTTCCAAGACATTACTTGGGTACCAGCCCAAGCACCCAGGAGTCGGCAGCAGGTAGAGCTTGCATCTGAGAGGGGGAATCGGCTGTTTCTGTATCTACTGTTTGAGGGTAATGTCATTGCTTCTCTTATTTGCCTGGCTGCACACTGCACAGAACTGCCATTGGGCAGCACACCACCAAAAGCCCCTGCTACTCACCACCCCCCTCCCCAGAGGGGTGAGGTAATGGCTGTCTTTGAATCAGCGGAGGAAATGGGAGTTTGTTCATCTTGGTAGAAAATTCTGGGCTGAATTTCCAGCAGGATAAAAGGAGGTGGACTTGTTTAACCCCCACGAGGTTTAACAGGCTGTGAATGTCTTCCCCCACCATGCTGAAATAGCCCCATTTTGTAACAGAAATGTTTGTGAGGGGGAAATAAAAGGAAACACCTACCCCTTACTTGTGGTTTGCTGCCTCTGAGTCCATGAAGTCACTAGTCAAATAGCAGCACTGGCGTTGCCTTCCTGGGATAGTGGTAAGGAGGGGAGGGGGGCATTGCTACCACAGTGGGTGGGGGCAGAGCCAGGACAGCACATGATAGAAGGGGGGGAAGGGTACATGTGTGTAACTGCTGTCAGTGTCAGGGTGCAGCAGGTGGAGATTGGTGCATCCTGTGGGTTGGATAAAGGTGCCCGGGGGACCCAAAATGATTAAGAGCTGGTGTTTTCCAGAGAGGAAGAAAGGAAAGAATGAAGAAGGGAAGGCAGGGAGGCAGAAGACAGTCTGATTCCCACTCTGTGTCCGGGACTGGCAGCTCGCCCTGCTCCTGGAGCTGTGCTTTACCCTGGCTCCCGACCGCACCTCTGCACACTCACTCCCACGCACTCACCATGCTCACTTTGTTACCTGTCATGTTAACAGGTTAGCTGGCTCTGCTTGAGACTGGGCTAGTCCAGCTCTGGGCAACCAGGAGCTAGATCACATGAGCCACCATGGAAACAGAAGATAATGCCATTCCCCCCCGCTGTGGCCACCTACAACGCATCCTGTCATCCCTGAAAGCCAGGGACCTTCAGCACCACAAACCAGGGCCTCTGATGCGTGAGCTAAAGAAGAACTTGGTTAGCAGGGAGAGTGCTGGGGGCTCTGAAATAATCCCTGGGTATAGCAACTACAGAGAATGGTCTCTCGCCCTAGGCTTGTGTGCTGATGCTAGAACTGGGGGAGTAGCTGTGTAGTTCCTATCACAGCTAGAACCCAGCTGTTCTCACAATGGGACCTGCTGGTGCTGTATTGCCTTTAAACGCACTGCAGTGTCATTGTTTCTCTCTGACCTTGGCAGGCAAGATGTTCTGAGAGATGCATCACAGACCTCCTAGCCCCTGGAGAGGGGGGGCGTTAAGCAACCTTTGCATGTCCTGTGTGTGTTGCTCTGGGGACTGGAGAGGCACGTGGCGTCACTCCGACCACCCCGGGGGGCCTGGTGAATTGTGGCAGTCTCCCCAGGCTGTGCTGTGGGCTGCAGCACTGCCAGGAGGCTACATAATTCTGTGGCCCTGCTCCTGGCACACACCTTCGGCCCTCAGCATGCCCACTACACCAGGGCTTGTATGGGATTCCCTGCAGCGGGGGAATCCTCTTCCCCTCTGCCCTCAGAAGTGGGGCTGCTAGGGACCCTTTATGCCACTCTGGCCCTTTCAACCAGTATAAGAGTGTGGCCAGGACCTGTGGTACAGGAAATGACTCCATCCACGGTTCTCATATCATGACAATCTCTTGCTTGGTACAATACAAATGAGGGAATTGCTGTCTGGGAGCATGGGCGTTTGGCCCTCAGATGTGTACCATTCATCTCCTGAACTTGCCAGAGACCGAAATCTATCACTTCACTTCTATTCCTGTTTGCCTGAACTTTGCCATGGGCCAAGCCATGCTCATTAGCTGAGCTACCTTCCTCCATCGGCAGTCAGTGACTTCATACACAGGAACATTCTTACCCCACATATGTGAATTGAGTGAAAACTGTCCCACTCTTCCTCTACGATCATCTCTATTGAGGGGTCACAGCTGGCTTTTATGGTACTAACCTATACTTCAGCTGGTAGCCACTAGGAAATTGTGTGGCTACCTGTGTTTTTAAAATCTCTTGACCATTATCCCTATAAGTCTGCAGTTGTGTTTTCATTATGTCGAATAGAAACTTATCTCTAGTATCTCTTCATATACCAGCTGAAGTTCTGGCACTTTCCCTTCTATAATAATGATAGCTTATATTACTGTAAGGGCCTTTCATCACTAAGAATTCCAAGCATTTGCACAAATTGAAATGCAACCACAGCGGGGCTGGCACATGGAAGATTTTTAACAGCACGTGGCAATTCTATACACCAGTTAAAGATAGAAGGAGGCAAAGGATTTCACACCTAAATTACACTCTGCAGAGAATTTTAAGTAGGGGGAATGCCTACTTACGCAAATTAAAATGTGCCCAAGGACAACTGATAGTGCAGCAAGGGCCATGAGATCAAATGAGAAGAAATGACCATGAGTCTCACGTCTTGATAAAAAGACAAAGTCTCCAGCCACGACATCCCCTCCAGCACCAGGCTGGCTCACAACTGACAGAGGCAGTGTCTGCATTCAGTCACCAGTGCCATGACCTGCAGCACGTAGGCGAGCGTAGTCAGGCTCCTGGTCCAGCAATGACTTGGCCTAGCCATGCTTAGCCGGGGAGCGCTCACTCAATTACAGCCTAGAACAGCTGTGCGGAGACCATGCTGACTTTAACTCTGTACATTCATCTGTGCAAAATCTCATCCTGTCTGTTTGCTTCCGTTACCAGAACTCTGCTGTGAGCGAAATCATCAGACTTAGAGCAGCTGATAAAGAAGCAATAAATTAGACGTGACTAAGATGCACATTAAACGATTCTGTATCTTGCGTTTGGAAACTTGTTAGAGACGGGAGGATCTTATTGCTATGTACATTTCCTTGTAATTCACCAACCCAGTAAGCTTTCTGCTCTTTTCTGTGTCTCAGACCCACTGCAGGTGCTGCCTGTCAAATGTTATTTCACAAGACAACTCTATATCTGCAGTAATATTTATCAGCTTTCTTCCCGTAAATACCAATATCTGAAAATCTGGACTTTTGCCCAAATCTGAAGATGGTTTTTGAAGCAAAGGAGTTTGCCCAACCCCAATTTCAAGTAATGTTGGATTCAGCTCTCCTCCACAAAAGGTTTGTTTCCATCTCTGTTACATGGCTCCAGAGCTTAACTTCTTAGCATTGTCACCTAGTCAGAGCAGGGCAGGGTCACCAGGGGGGGGCAAGTGGGGCAATTTGCCCCAGGCCCCGGGCCCTGCAGGGACCCCCATGAGAGTTTTTCAGGGCCCCTGGAGCGGGGTTCTTCACCTGCTCCAGGGGCCCCGGGAAACTCTCGCGGGGCCTGGGCCCCTGGAGCTTCTTCCACTCCGGGTCGTCGTTGGCAATTTGGCGGCGGGGGGTTCTTCTCCTCCGGGACCCACTCCTGGAGTGCCAGATCTTCGGCGGTGGGGGCCCCCCGCTGCCTTAGACCCCAGACCCCCTGAATCCTCTGGGTAGCCCTGGAGCAGGGGGCTGCAAACCAGGGCTTTACTGTGTGCTGTAGCAATGCTGTGCTTTGAGCCACTGGCCATGTCACTCCCTCACTGTGACACGTCTTCCCAGGCTGTAAAAGGGGTAGAATATTAATCTGCCTCATTGGGGTTAATTAATTAATGTTTAGAAAGTGCTTTCAGATCCCCAGATAACATACTACGAAGCTCTCAACTGTTCTCCCACTTAGCTTTAATTAGAAAGTTGAATAAGGTAATTAAAAACTGGCTGAATATTTCTGAGACAGCTTTACCCATTGATTAGATTCCCCTGGCGAGCTCTACTTCAGGGCTGGATTCTGATCATTCAGGCACTGCACACTGTGACCTGTTACTTATAAATAAATGGATGGCACCTGCTCTCATTGACCTCTATGGGGGTTTTGCCTCAGTGAAACTGATGGGATTGCGCCAAAAGTCTTTAAAGGTACGGTGGAACTTATCTAGAAAACCCTTGTCTATTTGCAGCCACCTCCAGCGCATTGCTAAACAAAAACTGGCGGACGATGAGCAAACCCCAGCACCTCTAGCTGCACAAGCTGAAAGAGAAGAAACAAAAGCCACCAGGGAGAAGTTAAATCCACTTTCATTGTGGAAACACAATGATGTTATAAAATAACCCAAAGCTCCAGCCCCCGCTGGACCAGCATTTGCAGTATGGGTCAGATGTGGCTGGGGCCCGTGGGCAAACATTCTCAGTGTAGGTCAGGCATCACCTGGTGCTCTGGGCAAACACATTCTGAATGCGGGTCCGGAAGCAGCCAGGTGTCCCAGGCAAATATGTTCTCAGTGTTGGTCAGACATGACCTGGTGCCCTTGGCAAATGGGTTCTTAGTGGGTCAGAGGTGGCCATTCATGCAGGAAAACTCCCCTCTGGCAAATCTGGAAACCTTTCAGCTTCTGGCTAACTCCTTTCCCTCCGAAGCAGGGCTAACGATGTAAATATTTTGAGAAGAGTTCTCTGGAGTCTCAGCTTGTCTCTGGTGTGCTGCCTTTAAAGCCTGATTTGGTCACTAGGGGTGAGCTGTTGGATTACATGAACCATGGATTGCTATTTGCCCATTTTACCAAACCACCAGCCATCTTGGGCTGACCGGCAGCCTCCTCTAGGAGAGGTCCCTCCCCACGCTGGAGGACTATGTGGCCCAGTTGCGAGGACTGTGTCTGTGCCTCTGCTGGTTTGCTCTGGTTTTGGTGAACCCCAGCAGACTGATCACCCACAGGAGCCACTGGCCAGCTAGACCGTCTGGTGGGCAGCTGAGCACATACATCCAAGGGACACCCCCCACCAGCCAAATCACATGTCACCACCATGGCCCTTCCCCTGCACTAGTCTTTGGCTCAATCCTCCCCCGGGTGATTCAGACTTACTCTTCTCACCCCATGCCATACTGCACAGTGGGGACAAGGGGGGAGGGGGGACAGGGAAAGCTGTTGCTTGGGCGAGGAGGTTGACAAGAAGGCATGGCCTGCCTGCCTTCTCTCTGCCCTCCGCCCTGGCATGGACAACCTTCCTCGGGCCCATTTCTCTTAGCAACAGGGCTGCCTGTGAATGAGTCCTTCCCACCAGCGCTAACTAGGCATTGCTTTCAGGAATGCCCTCGAGCAGACTGAGATGTTCCAAGAGTCGCCGGCCGTGCCGAGCCGTTCGGGAGCAGCCAGGCGTGCTCAGCCTGCTGGCAGGCCAAGTCCACAGTGAGTGCTCGTCATCCATATTTAATTATTCCTTTTGCTCGTTAATTTTTAACTACAGTACTCCTGTGATCAAGGGCCATTAGAGGGTCCCAACTTCAGGGTTCAACCAGCAGAAAAGTGCTTGTGACAGAGCGTACATTACTGGGTGTTTCTGCTTTCCACTTTGCTGGGCTGTGTTAGCCAGCAGACTGCTTCACCACTGGCTGTGAATAAAACATGGCCCTTCATTTGGAGTTCATTTTCCTTTTCATCCCTGTCACAGTCACTTTGCCTCACGCTGAAGTTCACAAGCTCACTCGAGTTCCTGCGTTTCCATGAACTAGCTGAATTTCTGTAGGGAATGTCCTTGCATTACTAGCTGGAAGTGCTGGTTGCAGCGGGTCTCTTTGGCAACATATGTCCATGCAGCTGGCTTGCCAGCACCAGGCCTACTGCTAAAGGGAAGGAAATCCAGCGTCAAGTGTTTCCGCCCCTCCAGGGCCAGGGTCTGCCAAATTACTGAGTCAGCAAGTGGTTGGGCAGCCCCAAGTGGCAGCTTGTGCTTATGCTCAGCGCTGGCCTTTGCCCCTGGATCCTGGCCTGTTGGTCCAGTCCATGCCCCTCTCTTGAGACTCTACAGGCTAAGTTTAGGCCGGCCTTTCCAAAAGCAGGCCCTACCCACACTGGCAAACATTGGGAGCTGCTGGGTGTTGGGGGTCTTTTGAAAAACTGGCCTATAATCAACTCATGTATTTAGAGCCTCCCTCCCCAGCTGCCACACGTTAAGCACTGACCCCTGGGCAGGGGAAACAAGGAAAGGCTTGGGTTTTATACCGAGCCTGCCGCACTGCTGCCCTGCTGATCACCTGGCATGGCTATTTGTCCATCAGTCCGGCCCTTTAACGCACAGCAAGGGAAAAGAACCTTTACAGAACAGAACAGAAACACATGATCCTATTGGCCCTAAAATCTCTGAATCTAGCAGTGAGTTTTGTTCTCACTGTCTGGTGGCTTTTCATCCTAGACTGACATGTACCCCCTACTCAACACTTTCAGTCACAGACAGATCCGCAGCAGCAACGTGACCGGGAATTCTCCCACATTTACCCTGGAACAAGGTCACACTTTCTACATTTTCAGCCTCCCTCGCTAGTCGGTAACCCTTGGGGAAATGCATTCAGTGTACATATTGGGAGGAGGACAATTACCCACAGACTAGGGAGCAGATACAGCCAGGGGTGGATTTACTAGGCATTGCAGAAAGTAGTTCGAGAAGCGCTCTTCCCTCACATGCGTTGCTGACCGGGTACAGGGAACGGCCCTTTCCCGGAAAGGGCTGTGATATCACAGTTGAGTGTGACAGCTCTGAAGGTGAGAGGCTGGCTCTAAAATGGCCTCTCTCATTGTGCTTGTGCACTTTCCAAAGATGACCTAGTCTGTGTCCAACTCCGGTGTCACCTGCTGATGGAGACGGAGGAACAAAAGACTCTGCAGGGACCAGAGCTAGCTATGAAATCTCAAAACCGAACTCACCTAGCTCAGAGGATCAACTGGCAGGTTGGCTTGGTAGTAGGGCACCTCAGTGGCCACAGCTTGCAGGCATGTAACACCCGCCCTTTGGTTTGTGTAGGCATTTCCTGGTGCTGCTACCTGTCTCTGACGGTCATCCTGGGAGGTGCTGCTCATGGGATCATATGGATGAACAGCTCTTCTTTGGCTGCCTGGTGCTGCCTCAAGTGCTCTGCTCTCTGAGTTGTATTGGGACATAGGGTGGAGGAGAAGGGCATCACTAGCAGCAGTAAGACTTGCCTCTCTCCTGTTGCTTATCTCAGTGTGAACGCTCCTGGGCTGCTGTCCATTATGCCCCTTAGGAACCCACACTGCTCCATACCATGTTGGAACAAGGTTTCTGTCTGTCCCTCTAGGGAATTCCCACTGCTTGACTATCTCCTGGGCTACAGATTGCTCATAGTGTCATGGAAACCACTAGCATCTCCTCCAGCTTAGCTACTCAGATACTCCGTGCATGACTACATGCATTTGTATGTAAGATCAGAAAAGCATCGGAGTAGGTGGATTGTTAATGCAGGAAAAGTCCCTCCAGACAAGCCAGGCGTACTGAGACACGTGCAGTCGCTATCAAGGAGTGATAAAATGGGTCTCGGATGGAAGCAGCTCCCCAGCTTTGGTAACATCGTGCTGCAGACTCGGCCCCTCAGGGAGGTGGAAACTTGATTTGCTTGGTAGTGGTGGCCACTTACATGTAGCTGTCATCACCAGAGGCGGCTCTAGCTTTTTTGCCGCCCCAAGCACAGAAGGGAGGCTGCCTTCAGCGGCTTGTCTGTGGGAGGTCCCTGGTCCCGCAGATTTGGCGGCTTGCCTGTGGGAGGTCCACCGGTCCCGCGACTTTGGTGTACCCGCCCCGAATTGCTGCCAAATCTGCAGGACCAGTGAACCTCCCGCAGGCGCGCCGCCGAAGGCTGCCTGACTGCCGCCCTCACAGGGACCAGCAGGGCGCCCCTGTGGCTTGCTGCCCCAGGCACGCGCTTGCAGCGCTGGTGCCTGGAGCCGCCGCTGGTTGTCACCTATGGCCAGCTCACAGCAGGGATTCACCTGGCCCCTTGCCTGCAGGAGTCAGCGCCGGAAGGTTTCAAGGACTAAGACTGCAGTCACTAAGGTTTCTAGTAAATAATTTTTCAGTGCATGATCAAAAGTGAGTTCTTCTGTTCTCTCTTCCATCGTATAATTTAAGAAGCTGGAACCCAACTTACTCAACCCATCGTGCCTGGGAGCGTTATTCAACCCTTGCCTGCACCGTGAACAGACTCTCGCCTTTCATTCGGCTGGGATCACCTGAACCCAGAATGTTTCTGGGGCTGTTGCAAATCCTCATCTCCTTGTTCACATTGCCCTCCTTAGAGCAGAGCTGGGTAGCAGCTTCAAAAATGTACCCCAAGCAGACCCTGGGCACCCTAGACCTAAGCGGGGGGAGAATGACCCATCCCCCCCCCCCCCTTTTGTCCGCAGCCTACCAGGGATGTGACAGGTTAAGGAGCCTGAACTCCTCCTCTCAGCAGCGGCGGTGGCTACTGACCTGAAAACACCGGGTGGGTGAGGTGGAAGGAGCACTATTAACCAGGCATCGTTCACCAGCGAACACCATCCCAGTAACCACCTGCAGCTACAGCACGTTGGTCTGTCCACGCAGTGACAGCTGCCCCTGTAGCTCAGCAGTAGATCAGCTGCCTTGAAGTCGGGAGCCCTGACATCTAGGCTACAGCACCAAACGCCTGACCTTACAGATGGCCAACTCCAAACACACCCGGCCACACAAACACACACCACCAATGGCCTTCCAGATAATTAGCTGCAAGTGCTGGTTTGGGCTGCACAGTACCCATATACAGAGGCACACGTGTACGGGGTTCTTCAATACCCGGTGGATTCTAGAACTGCCTCCTGTGGCCTTGGTGTGAATGAAAGTGAAAGGATTAAGGAAGAGACAGGTGTCCGGGATACATCAGGCAGTGTGTGCTATCACCTCGGGAAGCCTGTCCCCACTCGTCCCCTGAGGATGTGTCAGCTTGATTGAGGTGAGATCATTAATCTTCTGGAGGAGTGTCTGTTAGCCGGACAGGGGTTAGTTGGACAGGGTGCGCTGGGGGACCAGCTCCGAAAGGACTGGTGGGAGAGTGAGCGAAGTTGTGGCTGGTTGGTATAATTTACCTGGGCATGCAGTGAAGCGGGATAGGTGAAAGCAGGAGGAGGTAGAGCAGGTGCTAACTCCGCTGGGTACAGAGGGTACGGCGCCCACACTTCAGGGCTACTGGGATAAAGTGCAGGCACTGTGAGCTCATCTGCAAGAAAAGAATAAGGAGAGTTCATGGTTACAAAACAACAATGTTCAAAACAACCGAACGAGAGAACTCGCTTCACATCAATCAGCTCCTCTGGCAACTGTTACCTAAGCTCAGAGGGAAAAGCCAAAAGACCAGGGGGGAAAACACTGCTCTGGAGGAGCGTCTCAGAGCCCCAGTGATCAGAGCAGGACCGTGTGCTAACGTGACAGGTAGCAGTGGGAGGGTGGGCGACTGGGATGACAGCTGGTAGAAGAGACTCCCCTCGGACGGACTTGTACTGCGCGGGGACCAGGGTTCCCGCAATGGGGACTATTTACCTGCCAGAACACGTAGCCCTTCCAAAACTGACGGGAGGTGTTTCGCTGTCACAGTGTCACTCCGAGTACTAACCAAGGGGGAGCATTTCCTGTGGGTGGCGACTGTTAGCCATAGTTACAGGCTGAGCCACCGACCTGGTTTGCTGGGCCAGGCAGGACATGGCACCCTTTGGTGATGCAAGGCAGCAAACAGTAAACAGACACACAGACTGAGTGTTGACTCTGCCCGGGGGTGTGTATGACAAAGGCAATAGAGGGACTGGGATGCACCACAGGCCAGATCGTTGCTTTGCCGGTGCAAGGAGAAAGGGCCTGGGTTGTGCTCAAAGGCTGGGGCCCCTGCTCAGAGGCTGGGGCCACTGCACCCTCTGCCACAGGCTAGAACACCACTTTGGCCTGCCCTAGGGTGCATCCACACTGGCCTTGCCCCTTCTTGCCCCAGGGCGTCCCCCCACTCCACCTTGGGGCTCCTGTGGAGGTGGCACAGAACTGGTTCTGTGCATGGTGTGCAGGCCCCTTGAGCCAGGAGCATTCCTGCTCGCTGGGCCCTTTGTGCCAGCCTGTTAGGGGAAAAGGGGTGACAGAGCAACTCAAACCATTACAAACACGAGTGTTTGCAGCGGGGCCCAGCATGAGTTCTGCTGGCTAGTGGGAAAGGGAAGCTGATGGTGTCATCGGTTTGGGAGTTGGGAACATCAGCCTGGCTGTGGCCACTGAGTGCCCAAACTACGTCCTGATTGTCTGGTCAGAGCCATTTACCAGCTGCCCAAGGTGCCCGATCACGAAGAGAAATCTTCTGCCCATTATGCCATATGGGAAAAAAGGAGAGGCGCAGAAGAAGGCAGATGAGGGACAAGGAGGAGGATGGCTGGGGGGGAAATGGCAGCTAGTGGCCATCTGGCCATCTCTCTGTCTCTTTCTAGTATCATCAATCAATGGGGTCTCTACAGGCAACGCTCTCCGTGGGAAGTGTCTATGGGGCACATATTAGAACAAAGGGCAGCAGAGCAGACCCAGATGGTTGGTAGTGCCACCGTGGCAGAGTTACAAAGGGATCTCACTAAACTGGGGGACTGGGCAACAGAATGGCAGATGAAATTCAGCGTTGTAAAGGCAAAGTAATGTGGATTGGAAAAAAATAATCCCACTGAACATGCAAAATGATGGAGTCAAAATTAGCTGTTACCGCTCAAGAAAGAGATCGTGGATAGTTCTCTGAAAACATCTGTTCCATGTGCAGTGACAGTCAAATGTTAGGCGCCATTAGCAAAGGGATCCATAATAAAACAGAAAATGCAATAATGCGATTGAATAGACCCATGGTACGCCCACGCCTCAAACACTATGTACAGTTCTGGTCACCCTGTCTCAAAAAAGATGTATTAGAATATGAACAGGCACAGAAAAGAGCAACAAAAATGATTAAGGGTATGGAACAGCTTCCACATGAGAGAGTAAAAAGACTGGGACTCTTCAGTTTAGAAAAGAGGCAGCCAAGGGGATATATGATAGAGGTTTATAAAATCATGACTGTTGCGGAGAAATGAGGAGTGTTATTTACTCCTGCTCATAACAGAAAAACCAGAAGTCACCTGATGAACTTAACAGGCAGCAGGTTTAAAACAAAGATAAGGAATGCACAGTCACACAACGCACAGTCAACCTGTGGAACTCCTTGCCAGGGGATGTTGTGAAGGCCAAAACTATAACAGGGTTCAAAAAAGAATTAGATAAGTTCATGGAGGATAGATCCATTAATGGCTGTTAGCCAGGATGGGCAGAGACGCAACCCCATTCTCTGGATGGCCCTAAACCGCTGACTGCCTGAAGATGGGACTAGACAACAGGAGACGGATCACTTGATAAGTGCCTGCATCAGTTCCATTTCCTCTGGGGCACCTGGCACTGGCCAGTCAGCAGACAGGATACTGGGCTAGATGGACCATTCATCTGACCCAGTATGGCCGTTCTTATGTTCCTGTGAGAACCCCACGGGTCTGGGTAGGGCATTTCAGTGTTTGTGGTCCCAGATTGGATTGCATTTATTCGTAAAAACACGTTCATTTTTTTTCCATATTTTTCCTTGTGGCAGGGCAGAGTTAAGGTTCTTCAGGTGCCCTTACTGTGCATTTCTTATCTTAACAAGTTCGGATTTCTTTTGAGTGTACTCTTAACTGTGAATTTCCTGGGTTTATAACACTTTTTATGAGGGTAATCATAGAATCCCTGTAATTTTTTTACCCTTAAATTACTGATACATAATTTCAATATAACTCCTTTTTTAAGGATGGGGTTTTTTTGGTGTGAATTTCCTTAGTTTGGTAAAAATTATTTAAAATGTCATATGTGAATACTTACAAGAGAGACCCAAAGACCATGCTGCCATGTGATATTTCTAATTATCTGAAGCTACATAGACACCCTTAAACCATAGTTTAAATGTTAACTTCTAAGGACAGATTCACCAGTACACTAGGCCAACACAAGGAAGCTGGAGTGCACTAATCACTTAGGCTGAGTTTATAGCTGCTTTGCATCACTGAATAAGGCAAGGCACCCTGGTGAATCCAGCCCTGATTTGCCACTGACCTATTGTTTCAAGGGCTGTGTTAGTGAGATGGCACCATGTGAAGCGGGGCAAGGGCAGTCCAATGCCGGAGTCCAATTGCCTGTGCTTTAAAGGCTCCTGCTTTGCTTGTGTCTCAGTGCACAGGGGCGCCGAGGCAGCAGCGCTATGAGAAACCTTTCAGGCGCTGACATCTGGGCCAGCAGGTAGCCATAGAAAAGCAGTTGGGCCAAATAATCTACCAGTGAAGATTCTGGATGTACGTCCAGCCTCTATCCTATTCCTGAGTCGTTACAGACAACCCGATGCTGAATGCAGATTAGCTGCAGAGGAAGAATGGTGACGGGTTGAGTCACCTATGATGTCAAAATGGCCTCACGTAAAAGTTACCTGAGCTATAGGGCCTGCCTGTAGCCTGTATAACAGCAGCAATTAGAGACAACTATCACTGATGGCTTAGCTCCATTTCTTCCAATAGCGCCCATGTGCAGGATCATCATTAACGTTCTGAGCTCAAAGAGTATATGCGCTAGTCTGTTGTTAGGATCACTCGGGACAAAGAAAAGTCTGACAGATGCTACATTTCTTTAAGGGCCCAGTTTTTAATTAACTTTAACTCACATTGGAGTCTCCTTAGCTGCATGAGTCTCGCCAGCCCTAGACCCTCCCGGACATGGGGGCCTTGACTTTCCCCGGCCACAGGGACCTTGCCAGCCTAAGAACCTCCCCAGCCACGGGGGTCTTACCAACCCTAGGCCTTCCCCAGCCACAGGGGCCTTGCCAGCCTCAGACCTTCCCCAGCCATGTGGGTCTCACCAGCTCAAGACTCTTCCTAGCTGCATGAACTTTGCCAGCCCTAGGGAGGTGATAGCTTAGGGTTTTTCTCAGCACTCGCAGGGTATTTCAGCTAAGATGTGGCGTGGGGAGAGCCTGGGTCCCAAGTCCTCATTGTCCAGTGTGTGCTGGCCTGGCCTGGCAGCTTCCATCACATTTTATGCTCTGCAGGAAGCAGGATCTCTCCAAGGAGTCGCAGGAGCTGGCTTTCTTCTCGATCCCAGTCCCAGACCATTTCCAACAGAGGCTCTCTTGGGAGAGACGTCCTAGGGAACTGCTGGCATGCGGTATTCAGACACAGCAGGGACTGTCAGGGATGGGAGGGTCAGATCCTCAGCTAGTGTAAATCGGACAGATCATTTGACATCAGTGGAGCTATGCTGATTTACGCCCGCTGAGGAGCATGCCAGGAAGGCTCAGTACAAGCCCCTTTAAGGTTGTTCTGGCCTACTGCATATCTGACAAGAACACCGGCCTTGCAAAACTGCTGCAATTGCTAGATAATTCCCTTGGTTTAGAACCTGCCTCTTTTAATTTACTGTTTTCCTTGGGTTAGTTGTGAGCCTTCAGTTTTCTGATCTGTGTAGACACCACAGGAACTCCACAGCTGTGAATGATTTAACAGCATCATAAATTATTTGTGGGGTAACAACCATGGAAAAAGGTGCTTACCCCAAAAGATAAATAACAGTAGGGAAGCTGATACCAAGTTTAAATTGTGGGATTTATTACTCCCAGGGCTTGCATTACTTACGCATACTGAACTTTATTTGAGGTTTATTTACAACTAATCCTTAGGACCTGATTCATTCATGAGGTTTTTTCCATAAAAAGAAGCATATTCAATTTTTGTGCCAGTGGCGGCTGATCAGAAATAGCAAGAGAGCGCGGTTCCACTCACAACATGGTGCTGTTCACTTACTACTAAATGCTCCCTGGTCAGAAACCACAATATTTTTTCAACACAAAATAAAAGCTTGACGAAATGACTTTGCTGTTAGCTGCTTTTTTGTGGTACCAGTGCAGTGGTACCTGCAGGAACTGATGCGGTACCGTCCCAGGAGTAACATGGGATGCTGCCCATACGTTGCCTGTTCCCTGGATGGACGGAGCACTTTCCTCTCCAGAGCTGTCAGTGTGGCACTTTTCATGGACACTAAGGGCAGAGGTTCAAGTGCTTAGCACCCACACTAGGACCAGGTTTTCCAAAGAGCTCAGTACCCAGAAGCGCCACTGTGATAGATACGGACAAATTCTCAGAAGACCTCTGCATGTTGGGAGCCCAGCTCTTGGCCAATCTGGCCCTGACTGTGGGTGCTGAATATTTCTGAAAATCTGGTCCTAAGTGCAAATAAAGAGTTGACTGTCTCATTGTTTGCGTGTGCTCCCCATCTGTCTGTAGCCACCTGCTGTGTCTGGTCTTATACTTTGATTGTAAACTCCTTGGGGCAGGGTCTGCGTTTGTACAGCCCCTAGCCTGGTCTGCACCTGAAGCTTCTAGGCATTACCGCAAGACCACTAAATAAGAAGTGAGACGACTGTATCATAGTGTCTACCTAGAAGGAGGCAGAGTGGACATTGTGCCGGCAGCCTTAATGTTGGCATTTCCAGAGCCTCAAGTGTTTTTTTTGCTAGCCTTGCGTAGGCTGCTCTACTGAACATTTTATACACGCACACATGTACACGCACACGTAGACTGAATTACATCTAACAATACTGATGGAGTGTTCTGAGACAGAGGGAGAAGAACATCTCGTGTACATGGGCTGAGTCAGAAACAACAAATCTGAACCATCAAAGGCAGAAAGCGAGAAATTTCAGTCTCATTTTTCTAAATTAAAAAAAAACAAAAAAAAGGACAAACAAAAGTGTCTGAGTTCAGGGAGGTGCACAGAGTCTTTGCAGTGAGCTGCCTGCTTCCCTGCATTTACCACCAGCACAGCCGGAATAGGATGATGTTACAAACCCATCACTTTTGGAAGCTCTCCCATTCAGCCAATGCTGATTTTCTGGGTGACAATACTCCCCTTGCACACCCAAAGGAGCCCCTGCACTCAGCTCTCAGAAGAGAACATGCACAGAATCCCAGGGTTGGAAGGGACCTCAAGAGATCATCTAGTTCAACCCCTTGCTCAAAGCAGTGCCAATCCCCAATTAAATCATCCAACAGATTATATTCTTAAATGGCCCCTTCAAAGATTGAACTCACAACCCTGAGTTTAGCAGGCCAATGCTCAAACCACTGAGCTATCCCCCCATACTTTGCTTCAGGAAAGCAGCTAAACCTGGTCAGCCAATCAGCTCCCTCATTTTGGCTAGACTTTCATAGCAGCCACCTGTTTCCATGCACAGCTTTGTTTGCATGCTACCCGTGGTCCGCGTCCTTGGGTATCAGCCTGGCAGTAAGGTCAGTGCAGCCCTCCTGAGCTGGGTGCTGCAGGCAAAGCTGCAGGAGCTGGTAACGGCTTTGATTAGGCTTCATTTCTGGGTGAACCAAACATCCCTTTGAAAGACAAGCTGAGAAAAATCCTGAAGGTCCTTGTCAGACTGATTGGCTTGACAATAGCCTTTTAGCAACCAACAAGGTTTGAAAACACTGTAAAGAGACCCCTTTTGTTCAAAACCTTCCAGCTTTCCCCACGCTGCCCCCCTGCTCGCCAACTCACCCCTCCCACCAGCTTCTGCGATCTGAACAGTGGTGCGAACAAGCAGCTGGTCCATCCTCATTCCTCCACTAGAAATCATTGATAACCCGTGACCTTCATCATCACAATTGCCAAGCCTTGCACAGCTTCCTGTCTGACACTGTATGCAAATTGGTTGTTGAGTTAATTTGCATATTACACTAAACGTCAGCTTAACATTGTTTTGAAGATGTGGATTTATTGTTGGTGAAAGGTATTGCTTTGCCAGCTCGGGTCACTGCAGGTCTCTAGAGGGCTGCCCTGCCAACCTGCCCAACTCTGATCTGTTGGGGTCAAGCAGGCCATTCATCCTCCATGGCCCAGACAGTTCTTGGCCTCTCTCATGAGCCTTCCTATGCTGAGCGCTGAGTTTGTGATGTGAAAGCTGGAACTGGGGCCCACCAAACTCAGTTCATCTGAGGGCCACCAGCCACCCATCAGCTAGGCATGACTTTTAATTACTGCTGAGCTGGGCTGGTTTCAGACTGGTGAGCCACAGGTGGAGGGTGTATTATTCGAGTAATTCGGTATGAAGGGTAGGCAGGAAATAAGGGAAGGGCCCACTGACTGAATGGTGCAGATAAAAAGTGAGCGCCATCCATCCCGTGCATCGATTGAGGCAGGGGAAACCAGTGTGTGCTAATGTAATTACAGACAGTACCATAATGCATAAGTACCCAGGAGCTGGGCTGAGGTTGCCTGGGCTGCCTTGGTTCTGGCTTTTCCTAGTTCTGGAGTGCCAACTTTGCAACCTTACTGATCTTTTTTGGATGCAACATATAGACACTGAACAAGCAGCCGGCTCCTGCTGCTTGGGTTCCATCACGCCACATGATAACTGCTATGAAGATGACATTGACAAGTGGAGAGCTACTGCCAGCAAAATGTTTGCAGGCCTGAATAAAAACAGTTTGAACAATACATCAGAGTACATGACAGCAAAACCCAGATTATACACAATGCTCATTGCACCCCCATTATCTTACAGGTGTGAAACATTGATACTGACAAAGCATGTGGAGCAAAAGCTGCAGACATTTGAACAGCGCCATGTGTTAATGTTGACAAGTTGAGATAGACTAAGAAAGGACAACACCTCAGAAGACTGAAAGTGCCGTGTGTGACTACAGTCATCAAAAGATCCTAACTGCAATTTTTTGCCCATGTTGCTAGAATGACCCTCTACCAACTGCCTAAATTACTCTCTATGGAAGAATGGATGGAGTGTGAGGCTGCAAGTATCCACAGAGACAGTGGGATAACAGTATATAAAACCACCCAGGCAAGTCCCCAAGAGGTGCAAAAGGAGGTTCACAGCAGATGTGGATGAAATCTGCTCATAATCTCAACCCTACCCAAACCTGGCCTGGAGGCTGTTATCTTCTACGTGTGGACTGCCCCTGGAGAAAGGCACCATGTGGTCTAAGAGTTAGAGAAATCCACCTTTCCGAGAGACGGGAGCTACGTTGGTGGGTGAAGCTCTTCCTTCGACATAGTGCTATCTACCTGGGGGGTTCGGTCAGGGTAGTATGTTGCTCAGGGCTGTGGATTTTTCACACCTCTGAGTGACGCAGTTATATCAATGTAAGTCTGTAGTGTGGACCTGGCCTTAGTTAATTCAATGGCAAAACACGATATTAATGCCGAGTTCAGCTTGCTTGGTGGTAGGTCGTTCCCTTGCAGAACACTGAGGTTATACTTAGTGTTCTGTAAAAATTCCACGCCCGGGAGCGACCAAACTCTGAGTGTGGACAGTGCTGTGTCGATGGGAGAGCTTCTCCCACCCACACAGCTACTGCCTCTTGGGGAGGTGGATTAACTCTGCTGACAGGAGAGCTCTCTCCCGTTGGCATAGAGTGTCTTCATTAAAGCACTACAGCAGTGCAGCTGCACCATTTTAAGGGTAGCCTTGCCCAGAGCTGAGCAAAACACAAACTTCTGGACACCAGAAAATGCAGAGTTAAGGCTGCCCATCCAACCTTAACTCTGCCCTCTTTCCGCACTGCCCCACTATGCCCAGTTAACACAGACATCTTTACTCTGCCAGCCCCACAATTTAATGGCCAGTAAGCAATTCTGGCAGTGCACATATCACTTTTCCCTCAGCAGTCAATGTACCTGCGCTGTGAGTTCCAAACCTGCACGCTATGTATCTTTGGAAACACCGCATCTCCCCAGCCCTGCCGCAGCTTCCCCAGGGGCTAGTAAAATACACAAGATCCCAAACAACCAATCCAAGGCTTGCCTACCACCCATTCGCATTGCCCACCCCTTCACAGCCACAGCACCTCTCCCTGTCTGCCCCATCTGTGTCTGCCCCCCGACAAAGTCCTCTGGCTCCAAGAATGTTGGATGGACAGGCTGCTGACTACTCTGCTGTGTCCAGGGTCAATATAGTACATTGTTACAGAGGCAACTTGTAGCAAGCAAACATGAATTATTACATGTGTATTGCACAGGTGAACAACTGACACCATTTTGACCTATATCACAGCGACAGTTTAAGCTCTAGATCTCAGCAAAAAAAAAACACTTAGAAACTTTTCTGAAAAGGAGCTATGTTTTCAGGGCTTAGCTGTCTGGAAGCCTGGCTCAAATGCTGTCAGATGTGGCTTGCTAACCCTACTCTGCACTCCCACGAGGCATAGCAAATTCCGAGACAATCAGTGCAAGTGTACACATTTTAGAGCATTGTCCTTTAAACAGGAAGGAGGGAAAGGGCTTCTCTCCACACCCATCGCAGCAGCTGAATGAGAACACCCCAGGCAGGCGAATACACCCTGAAACAAAAGCACCGAGACATGTGAACTGCTCCAGTGGGTGTTCCCATCCCCCTCCTGAGTGTCTTAGAGCCTCTGCTATGCATGGGACATGCCGGTTCCACACCCAAAGGGGCAAGATTTCCCCAGATCCTGGCTCATGTAGAGAGACAGGGAGAGGGTTCAATTCCTGGCATGCACGGAGGCAGTGAGAGGGGTCAGATACCCCCCCCCCCCATGGGGCATATCCCAGCTCATACGAGGCGGCATGGACACACCCCAAAAAGAGCAAAAGTCTCCCCCTCTCCCAGATCTAGGCATCCACATGGGAGGGGCAATTGAGAGGCTAACAGTTGTTCCTGCCCCTAATCTTCCCCAGACCACTCACCCTCACATTTCCCTTCCCACTTCTGCAACCCCATAGCCTTCCTCACCTGAGCCCCAACCCCTCCCTCCCCTCCCACCCATCCTGTATATCCCCCTCCCCAGCCCCCTCCTCTTGCCGCAGTCCTGAACCTCTCTTCCTCTAGTCCCCCCATTTGTCTACCACCTAATCATGCCTCCCCTCCCAGGAACCAGTCACACGTCTAGTCTTCCCCCACCGACTCTGATTACATTCCCTCAAAACAAAATTGCCACTCCTGACCCAGGTCCACACTATAGCCCTATATCGGTAGCACCGTGTCGCTCCAGGGAGGGTGGACTCTTCACCCCCCTGCGTGATGGAGATATCCTGACCTAACACCCCATGTAGACAGCGCTATGTGAGCAGGGGAAGCGCTCCTGCCGCCTCCGGGGAGGTGGATGAGTTACACCGGCGGGCGAGTGCTCTCCTGTCCTTGTAGAGCATCTCCACTAACTGAGGCGTTGTAAGTGCAGACCTGCTGTCCCAGGGCAGCACACTAAACACACCGCAGCAGCACCCCGTAGCGCTGCAGGGTACACACTACCTACGCTGACGAGGCATTCGCCCATCAGCCCAGGTAATCCACACACCCCCGCAAGGCGGTAGCTAGGTCAATGGAACTATTCTTCCGGCCACCTAGCGCTGGCTACACGGGGACGTTTTCATACATCTGACCAACGCAGTTAAACTAGTGTAGACCAGGCCACAAATTGTAGCAATCTCCAGCCCCTTAATCCAAAACTTCTTTGGTCTAAGGTGGAGGTTTACGATTAATGTGTCTTTAGTCATGTTAATTGGAGGGTGAGTTCACCGCCACCAAGGGGGAGTTCGTAGCCCTCAAATGCAATACGGGCTGTGATTCATCCAGTTGTTAGCACTGCCCAGTTTAACAGTGCCAGGCGGCAGAAGGAAACCTTCTTTGGGGGGGCCCTATAACTCAGGAACCCCTAGGTCAAATGACCTCAAATTTGGATCACTAACTCTACAACCTCCCCCCACAAGGCATAGTAAATTTCAAAGCAATAGGAGTAATCATTTGGATTTTAGAGCACTTACAAGAGTTGAGTTTTAAAGCCTGTAAAAATGGCAGGAATGGAACACGCTTGCTGTTTTTCTATATTGGCGGATGTGCAGTGTAAAAATGTCCATTTGCTGCCATATTGTTTGCCATTTGGGTCCCACAAAAATGTAGTGGATGCCAGGCACTATTGTGGGCAAAACTCAATAGAGTGAGACCATTTTCACCTGCATCACAGCAGTAGTTGGCCACTAGCTCTGGACAACAAAAATCCCCACCTAGAACAGTGTTTTTAAAAATGGGTATAGTTCTGGGCTTGTGTCTCTGGAACCCCTGCTCAAATAACGCCAAATCTGGGTCACTAGCCCACCCCCATACCCGTCTGAGTCACACCACATGGCAAAGGAATCCAACTAAGCAGGTCGATTTTAGATGGTATAGAAAGACCAAGCTTTAAACGGATGTTTTGATGCAACCTTAATTATAGTGGTGCTGGTGCTCCACCAGAACGTTGTACGGTAGTGTCTTTTTCGCACTGTATATCTGTAGCGTCCACAGCAAAGATGTTCCCACTTGGCAGGGCTGCATCGTGTCTATAGCTTTAAGAGCAGCCTGTGTTTTAATTGCCTGGTTTCAGGGATGTGGATATGTGAGAGCAGTTTGGGCTGGTTCCCTTACGCCAGGTAATATGAAAACACACCAGCATTTCTAGCAGCCACTGACTATTGAGATTACTGCAAGTAGCATTATGCCACAATAGCAGCCTTGTCTATCTGGATTCTGAACCTCCATGTACAACTTTCTCCAATGAGCAGGCTTGTTTATGCTTCGGATCCACGTGACCGGGGCTGAGCAGCCATGCCTGTGCACCTGGCCTGTTGTTACCCTTCCGTTCACATGCACTGTGACAATCAAAGAGTGCCTGACTGCAACCTTCAGCCACTCCTCTAACGAGTAAAAAGCATGCGTGTGTGGCGGGGGTGGATTGATGGGGCCAAGGCCTGACTGGGAGTTGGAAAAGAGACCTGGGTGAGGTCACACTAAAGCAGGATCCAGGAAGCAGCAGTGCTGTGGAGGAAGCAGGTGGGCCAGTGAGCAGAGAGTCAGCAGCCAGCTGCCACAGGGAAGTGAGAGCATGCAGGGGAGGGGGCACCTCTGGGGGATGTGGATCAGGATCCGCCATTTGGGAAACACTGCACTACAGAACAAATGTTCCCTGGATCCTTTGGAGCTGCAATGTGTGAGCTGCTCTTTGGGCTTGGCAGGAAAGCCATGTCATTTCAATCAGAGCGACTGCCACCTTCTCTCTTCACCCCTCCACTTCTGCTGCCCTTTCCCTCCTGGGGGGGCTCTTAGGCGCAGCTGCTCACCTGCATAAATATCTCACTCTGCTAAAAAGGAAGCAGATGGGAATTTATGGCTCACCCCAAGGTGACTAGGTCCTCTGTAGACAGAGCGTAGCTGGTTCATGTATGGAGGAACCGCCCCCCTCAGTTGGTGTACCGGAGAGTGCCTGCTTTAATGCATGTTTTATCTCCTCCACACTCCCCACCGGCAGGGTGACCTGATTTAATTTCCCCTACCACTTACAAGGCTGGCGTATGCACTCACGGCCATTGCACTGGCATTTATAAAATGTCTCTTGCATTTTTCATGCACACTCCACTTACAAGAATGCTCCAGTTCTGTGAACAACTCCCCAGAGTAGCAACCTCAGCCTGGGGTTTTCAAGAGGCATTGTTTTCATGTATTTAATTAGGGCTGGATTGTCCCATGCCCTAATGCAGCCACGCCTGGCCACCCTACAGCTCAGGACAGCAGAGTCTGCCGTGGGCTCCAAAACCCTGTGAGCAAGTGGGCAGGGAAATGCACGAGTGGGCAGATGCATAGCTCTGCATCCCCCGTCACCATGTGCGAGCCGGCAGAGTTTGCTCGGTGTGCCGGGAAAATAAAGTGCACCCATGAAAGAATGAGGAATCTTTCTCCCTGCCCTCTGACCAGAGGGGCTCAGGGATAGAATTGTTCTATGGCCCAGCGGTTGCTACAATGAAAGCTCAGTCCAGCCCTTTAAGAATATAGGTCTTGGCTCATAAAGAAGTGAAGAAAATTGATGCTGTCCAATATTTTAGGAGCAGCTTCTGGGTGCCTGCAAAACATCTACCTCCTCCAGCCATGCCAGGGAGGGAGATCACAGAAAAGTGTCCCACCGGCATGACCCTCATGAGCTCTGGACACCGGCCCTTTGTTAGAATGGGCTGTCGTTATCGCTGAGGAGAGTTTCCCAGGCACGCAGGGCAGCTAGGTGCCCGGCCGCCTTTGGATGTCACTGGGTGTTGGGTCTCACTGGTGCCTTTGATTAGCACAAGGTCTGGGAGAGAGTGTGAGGAGAAGTGCTGACTGGGCCATAGAGCTGGTGGTGGCATAAAGGGCAGAGTCCATCTTGGGAGCAGGTTGGGTAGAACAGGGGCCAACTGCGGAGATCTTTGTCAGGCAGGGTAGGAAGTGGGGTTTGAGGTGGTGGAGGAGGGAAGCCAATGGAGGGACTCAAAGGGTGTGATGTAGTCAGAAGGCAGGTTAGGCGAGGGTGAGTGAGACGCCAGAGAGAAGTCCGGCAACGAGATTATCAGAGCTTGGACCAGAGTATTGGCCAGGAGGGCAGGGGTGAAGGTCTCATCACCTGGAGAAGCAGCAGGACCTAGCATGGCCTGGCTGTGCTGGTCAAAGGAGAGGGCTGAGTCAGAGATAATGCTATGGTTGTGGGTTATCTCTGGGTGCGGCTGATACTACTGACATCAGGATCAGACAGGAGGTGTGATGGGAGCCTTCAAGGGAAGGATCCAGAGCTTGGTTTGGCCCTGTTAAGTTTTGGTGAAGACTGGACATCCGAATGGAGATGTCAGATAGACAGGCCCAGGGTTTGGTTGGGATGGAGGGTCCCACACAGAGAGGCAGATCTGTGAGCTGTCGGCATAGAGCTGGTTGTGAGAGCCATGGCTGAGGCTGAGTACCCACAGAAAGGCACAGAGAGAAGAGGTGAGAGCTGAGGATGGGGGTCAGAGGGACCCCCGACAAGAGAGGAAAGGAGGAGGGCTCATCAAACCAGCCCCCGAATAAGCAACATGAGAGGCAGGAAGAGTACCAGAAAATTGCTTTATTTCCCTAAAACTATTGTATATCTGGAGGGTTTGAGCGAGCTATTAGAGATGGTGGTTGTTGGGGGTTTTCAGACCTGCCAGGTCTCACACCCACCAATTTCCTGTTACTTCACTTTGTCACAGAACACACAACATCATTCACAGACAATGTTAACAGGTGGACTGACAATGTTATATTCCTACATACATAACAATCACTACAAGATTCATACCAGGCTACCAAAGCGCAAGGCCAGGTAAAGCAAACAACAACAACATACACTACTCTGGCTCACTACTAAAATGGTCTTTCAACCCCTCTCCGAGCTGCATAGCTCCACACTGAGATCTTCTAATAACTTTTGTATCTGATTGTGCAAATCCAGCAGACAGCTGCTCCACCTCTTTCCTCTACCCTTTGTTTCACAGACACTATGCAGGACATAGCAGGCAGCTATAACCATTGGCTTATTTTTCTCACTGAGATCCAATCTTGTAAGTAAACAGCACCAGCGACCCTTCAAATGACCAAATGCACATTCAATGTCATTCTACACCTGCTGAGTCTATAGTTGAAGCTCTCCTTGGTGTTGTCAAGATGGCTGGTGTATGGCTTCATGAGGCATGGGAGCAAGGGATAGGATGGGTCTCCCAGGATCAGTATTGGCATTTCAACATTCCCAATGGTAATCTGCCAGTCAGGAAAGAAAGTCCCTGCTTGCAGCTTTCTGAACAGTTCTGTGTTCTTAAAGATGCAAGTGTCATGCACCTTCCCTGACCAGCCCACACAGATGTTGGTAAAGTGTCTCTGGTGATTCACCAGCACTTGCATTACCATAGAAGAGTAGCCATTTCTGCTGATATATATACTCTGTGGGAAGGTTGGCTGGTGCAAAAATAAGGACGCATGTCCCATCCATTGCCATGCTGCAGTTTGGGAATCCCATTGTTGCGAAACCACCCACTGGGTTCTGCACACTGCCAAGAGTCACACTCCTGCATAGCAGGAGACAATTAACAGCCCTGAACACTTGCATGAGAATGACCCCTGCAGTGGATTTCTTGACTCCAAATTGATTCCCAACTGACTGGTAGCAATCTGGCTTTGCAAGTTTCCATGGTGCAATCACCACTCTCTTCTCAACTGTCAGTGTGGAGCTCATTCTGGGCCCCTGCACCGAAAGGCTTGGGGTGAGTTCGGCACACAGATCCAGCAATGTGGTCTTGCACATCCAAAAGTCCTGCTCATCATCCCAAACCTCCATGACAATGCAATCCCACCAGTTAGTGCTTGTTTCTCAGGCTCAGAACCCACACCCCGCCATCTCCAGCTGCTCTGTGAACTTCACCAACAGCCTTGAATTGTTTTTCTCTCTATCTCCCACAGCACAGCAATGTAGCCTCCAAGGAATCATAATGGTCCCTCTTGCAGCTCTGCAAATATTGCAGGATCACATGCTTGCAACACTCATAACAATAGTGCAGAGCTGGGCAGTCTCCATGCTTCTGTCAGAGATGGTGGGCAGTAAGGAGAGCCATGCAGGTTTGTGCAGATTTTGAAAAGAACGCATGAAATATTATGGGATGCAGAGAAAAATTATGGGATGGAGAACACTGCATTATGGGAAGTCATCCCTGGACAACTTGCTTTGGCCCCATCAGGCATT
This sequence comes from Chelonoidis abingdonii, assembly GCF_003597395.2. Taxonomy (NCBI): domain Eukaryota; kingdom Metazoa; phylum Chordata; order Testudines; family Testudinidae; genus Chelonoidis; species Chelonoidis abingdonii. Next base: position 3,389,211 of record NC_133773.1, on the reverse strand, counting down.
GTAAAAACTTCCCCAAACACCCTGCATTGGATGGTGGCAAGCTGCACAGTGGGATTCCTACCCATGGTGCGGTGCACTGCACTCCAGGTGAGGATGCGCACGGCTGATACGAGGAACAAAGGGTGCACATGCACAAGTGATGTAATGACTGCGGCGGCTCTGGTCCAACGTCGGTATAATTTTGTAGTGAAGGCATGGTCAGAAGGTGAACATAAGTTGTTAACACCATAGGTGCTGACTCCGTGGGTGCTGTGGGGCTGGAGCACCCACAGGGAAGAAATGGTGGGTGCTGAGCACCCACCGGCCACCCCCATCAGCTCCCCACCTCCCAGAGTGTCCTAGTGCTTCCCACCTGCTGGCAGGCCCCCTCCCTCCCCACACCTCTTAGCTTTTTCGCGGCATTCGGGAGGCTCTGGGGGGAGATGGGAGGAGCAATGACACAGAACTGTGTGGAAAGTGGCGGAGTGGGGTAGAGCAGGAGCAGGAAGAGGCAGGGAAGGGGTGGGGCCTTGGGGGGAAGGGGTGGATTGGGGCCAGGGCCTGGGGCAGATCTGGGGGTCAAGTACCCCCTGGCACTTTGGAAAGTTGGTGCCTGTGGTTAACACACATTTCAAGGGACCATCCAAGGTGAAGTGGCCCGCTACCACCCCTCCAGTCATAGGGAGGAAAGGAAGGTAGGAGGTGGAGGAAGCAGCTGGAGAGAAGGTTGTTAGTAGGTTACAGGTTGCTGTAATAAGCCATAAATTCAGTATCTCTAGTCAGTCCATGATTTTCAGTGTCTAGCAAAGTTATGACTAGGAGTGTGATTTGTTATCGATATTGTTATACCAGTGCAACCCCTTGTGCACTATCCTGGTACATCTTATTCCCTTCTCAAACTGGAATAAGCTGTACTGGCGTAAGCACCTTTCACCCAGGAGAAGTGCACCCATGCTGGGGAATTTTGGTCACTTCAACTATACCCCTACCGTTAATGTGGCAAAACTTTCTAGGGAGACAAGCTCTAAGAAACTTCACCCCCACCTGAGTTCCAGACTAGCAGCCTGAGGTGAGGTAGCCTGAGACACTCCCTGCAGTTCAGCCAGTTTCCTCCTCCTGCTCCTCTTCCTCACTCCAGGCGGGGGTTGGGGGAAACCAGACTTTCTCCTCAGTTGACAGTTTGTGTTTGAGTCAGGACCGAGAGGCCCAGCCCTCATGCACAGTGAGGAGAGGAAGGCTGGGACCGTGCCGGCCTGCAGCTTGAGAGACTTTGGTTCAGTTCGCTGCCCTGTCACAGATCTCTGTGCGACCCTAGGCAAACCTTGTGTCTCTCTCTGTGCCTCAGTTCCCCATCTGTCCAGTGGGGATCACAGCACTGCCCTGCCTCACAGGAGGATACGTACATTAAAGATTGTGAGGATCTCAGGCACTCTGGTGATGGAGCAGATAAATGCCATAGATAGATAGCTGTGCTACAGACAGTGGCAGTGCCAGCCTCTTCCCGATGGGGGGGCTGAGGTGGGCCATACAGAAATTTGGCCGGCAGAGCCCTCAAGGAGCAGTGACAGCAGGGGCAAGGCCCAGGAGCCTAGGCCAGAGTGGATCAGTCCAGGCTGCTGTGGGGAGCCCCAGACCATCCACGTGCCCCAGGCCAGGCGCTCTGGCAAGTGGGCACCCCGGTCCCCTGCCCAAGCTTACTGCTCCGATGCTGCTGGAGCTGGGCGCCCGGCCAGGAGCCGCCACTCTCTCTGCTCTGCCTTCAGAGCGGGGCAGCCGGAGAGCAGCAGCTGCTATGGGTTGGCTATGGGGGTGTGTGTGTGTGGCTAATGCAAATTTTGGGATGGCTATAGCCAGTGATGAGCGGCCAAAATCTTAACAACCGGTTCCCTATAAAAACTTCTGGTTTAAGGGGGGAGGAGTGGGAGGAGACATACTCGTGGGGCTGGGGGCCCTGCAAGGCCCAGGGAAAATTGGCCCCCCCCAGCAGCCCTGGAGCTCGCAGCCTCCCCTGCCCCCTTACCTTGCCTGCAGCTCAAAGCAGCAGGACGACTCAGGAGCTCAGCTGAGCTGCCCAGCTGATGCCAGTGGCTGGCCACGCTGCGGGGAAACAAGGGAGGGGGCGGGGGAACCTCAGCCTCCCCAGCTGGGAATCCTGGGAGCCACAGGATGGTCTGGCCCACGGATCGGAGTTCTTTGCCCACCCCCTGGCCCTTTAACAACCGATTCTCCACGGAAGTCTAATTTTAGCAGCCGGGTCTTGGGAACTGGTGGGAACTGGCTCCAGCTCACCACTGGCTATAGCCCCCACAAGCCCTCTTCCCCCACCCCCCCAAGCACCCAGTGCTGCCCCTGGTTGCAGATCTCTGAGTGCTGCAGCAGCCTGCAAAATAAGAGCCATTTGCCTTAACTATCCAGTAATGGGAACAACTGGCTGTAGATTTTATTAGCTTCCCTTGCTTCCTCCTTCCTGCCAGAATCCCTCAGCTGCTCCCCCAGCCTGGTGGGGGCTGCCTGCTGCCCATCCCCCTCCCCTCTTTGGCAATGGCCCTGAAAGTTTCACTGCACCTTTGTCCCTTGTCTTGTTCCAAACCATTTTCCCTCTCCTACCCCAAGCCAAAACAGCAGAAACAGTCAATAACCTCCCCCCGCAGAAACCAAGTAGGCGCAAAGCCTGCCTGGGAAGCCTTTGAGTGACACAGGAGATTAAGAGTTTACACTGTTGACTTTAAAGTAAGATAAACAGTGAAAACTTGGCAAGGTCTAACATAAACAACTCCCTCTCTCGCCACTCATTCCTAAGGCCAGAGCTCATTGCTAGGGGAAAGCACACGCCAAATAGGGCACCCTAACCTTTCCCAAAGGGGCTTCAGCTTGACTCAGAGCCGAGGGACTCCAGCTATCTGGTGGGAGGGAATGGAATACAGAACTGGCAGTCCACCCTGAAACGACTTGCAGAGCGTTGGCTCTCCTGGTGAATGACTCGGCCCAGCATCAAAATCATAGGAGGAAGAGGGATAGCTCAGTGGTTTGAGCATGGGTCTGCTAACTCCAGAGTTGTAAGTTCAAGCCTTGAGGGGGCCATTTAGCGAACTGGGGTAAAAATCTATCTGGGGATTGGTCCTGCTTTGAACAGGGGTTGGACTAGATACCTCCTGAAGTCCCTTCCAACCCTGAGATTCTATGATAGTATGGGGAGAAAGCAAAGGGTTGGATGTTTCCACCAGCATGAGGCCAAGGTGCCACCTAGGCCTCACTTATGTCTTCCCTGCAGGGCCTGTGCTGCTCTCTGCACAGAGGGAAGCTCACTATAAATGAGCTACAAAGGACCCGGTCTGTCCAGGTGAAAATGCCTTCCTGGCATCTGAGCTAGCAGTGATGCTGTTCTCCACACTGATTCAGAGGGATCCAGTAGCAGATCATTTCCTACATGAGAGGCACTGGACTGTGTCTAACATTAACACAGTTTGGACCCATTGATTTTGGGGATTTTCGACTGGAGCCAGGATATGGGCCCTACAAGATGCTCTGTTGTAATCTCTTGCTAGCTCACACGTGGCTGAGTTGATTATGATGCTGTGTATCACTTTTGGAATTTGTTTACACGGTTTGAGGAAATGAAAATGAGTGATCACAATTCTGCATATGCTCTTGATAAAATGTGGGTTAAAAACAAGTATAAAAATGTCTCTGAAGCTTTTGTGAAAAAGGGCAGATGGTTCTATTCTGAAACTTGCCATGCAGGTTTGGAACAGTGAAATTCTTTGCTGAACTGTATTTCCATTTACCAGCCAGCTCTCCGGACAGCACCACTCGCTGCTGCTGATGTTTGGTTACACTCGGATGCAATTCGTGTTCGAACCTGTGGATTTTACATGGTGAAATGGGCCCCTTTCACAGTTACGTTCTGTAGGGCAGAGGGCAGAAAAGGGGAAAGAATCTGCTCCGGCTAATTCCTGGATGCAGGAATCCCTGGGTGAGGTTCTCCAGACTCTGCTATAGGGGTGCTCACATTGATGGGGATAAAAGTCCCTCCTGGCCTTTACACCTACGGCTATTCCAGGATCCCTGCACATCGCATGCTGTTCACAATGCTGACTTTCACGATAACCTCAATATTTATCTAACTTTCTTTACCCCCTGCAAATGTTTGCTTTTAGAGCATCACAGACGAAACACCCCCTGCCTTCGTTCTTTAGATCTTGCTGAGTTGCACTCTTCAGGCCCAAACAAAAACCTGGGGTTCACATGCCCTTCACTTTAGGGATAGAGAATGGGGGAGACGGGAACTGAATCCAACCGGTGGCTGGGCAGAGCCTCAGCCCTGGATTGAAAACCTCACCCCTCCTGAATGTTTGTTCTTTAGAAAAGGGTTGTCTGGGAGAGGAGATTGGGAAAATCTGAAGGCTTCGGCTCCATCTCTGCTCAGCGCACTGTATGCGCCAGGGATTTGCAATCCCTTTTGAAAATTGGGTTTTATTCATGGATCTAGCAGCATAACTCATTTTCTGTCCCCCTCCTGAAAGCAATTTGTAGCTGTTTTTGTTGCACAAACAAAAGTCCAATCAGCTGACAGATCCTTTAAAAAAAAACAACTAAAGTGTTACATAAAAATCATTCCTGGTCATCTTTTGTTTTTCATTCACTTTGTCTCTCCTAATGTAGCCCCAACACTGGGAACTTCTTTGTTGTTTCAAGCAAATTCCATTTGTTTTCCACATAAGCTGCTCCTTAAACTATGATCTCCTTGAGAGGAGGGGATGAAGCTTATACTTGGATTTCTTTTTACATAATTAAATATTCCTTTTAGTGAATTTTAATTCCTTTTTAAAAGATTTGCCTTCACTGCACTTGTAAAAAGTAACCAAAGTACTTCCAGACAGTAGGAATTTGCAGTCATAGTAGGTTTTAAAACATTGCTTGATTGTAAAAATACTGCAGAGCTGGCAGTTGTGTCTAGTAAACAAGTTGCTGTTTTTGCAGAAAAAGAAAGTTTGCAAAACTCTTTTTCCCACTCGGAGTACCAGCTGCATGGAACTCTGGGAAAATGCCCTCTCTCCCCCTCAGTCTCACGCACATGCTGTGAGGGTAAAATTCACCCCTGCACAGAAGGCAAGCACAAGCACAAGGCCTTGGCATGGGGGCCACTGTTAGATCGTTTATTATTTGCACTGCATTAATAACAGCACCTCTGCCCCCAAAGAGCAGCAGCTTTCAGCCCAGAGGCTATATGTCACCTCTACGACTCTGTCCATGCAGTCTGAGGGACACACTTAGTCTGACTGTCTCTGACCCTTTATCTTCCTTAACTGTTTCGGCCTTCTCCTTTGTTTGTAACTGAGTTCAGCTGTCAGTGAAGAAGCCAGGAGACAGCACTCCTCATTCTCTAGTGCCAGAGATTTCTGCCTGAGTCTGCAGAGAGCCTGGAACAGTAGCTCTGAGCTGTGAACTGCCCCATTCAACTTGATGAGTGTTAATTCAGATGCCAATGAGGACACTGCAAATGCAAATAGTGGTAACAATTTCCCTGATCATTGCAGCATGTGAGAAGCGAGACGCTCACGTTACGCAGCTGTGCACAATCTATTCGGAGCGAGTGCTTGTTCTGGGGCCAAAATTGGTTGTCCTGGGAGAAATTCTCATTTATTTGTTTCCTCAGTCAAAAAGAAGCCAGATCCAAGAAGCCCAAGGGCCACCTGTGTCCCTATAGTGGAGTGGCCAGGCCCAAGGATGTCATAGGACATCTGAGCCCCAGGAGGGGTGGCCTGACCCAGGAGCACAGTGGATGCCAGAGAGCACACATGATCATAATCTGAACATCTGCGCATTATACTGACAGCAGTGTCTTATGTTGGCATCTAGTGAAGGTGGAACTTGGTTTGTGAGTGGACTTGGAAGAGTTCCACTTCCTGCTTTGCCCAATTTGACCCCTGGATTATCTAATATAAAGAAAGAGGCAAAAAATACAAACCCAACTGACTTCAGATATTGTTTGTGAAAAAAACCCAGAAGCCAAATCTTTCCACGGAGAAGGGACAACGAGTGCATAGTGCATAAAAAAGTGCATAAAAAATAATGTCACGGTGTCTCCAGTCAGTTTACAATATTTGCATTTTGCTGGGGGAGTACAGTATGTGCGAATAACAGCCAGTGCAGAATCATGGGATCATAGAACCGTGAGAGGTTATCTAGTCCAGCCCCCTGCACGGAGGCAGAACCAAGGAAGTCTCAATAATCCCTGACAGGTGTTTGTCCAACCTGTCCTTAAAAACCTCCAATGGGGGGAATTTCACAACCTCCCTTGGAAGCCTGCTTCAGCATTTAACTAGCCTGACAGTCAGAAAGTTTTTCCTAATCTCTAACCTCAATCTCCCTTGCTGCAGATTAAGCTCATTACTTCTTCTCCGACCTTCAGTGGACATGGCGACCCCTCTTTATAACAGCCGTTAGCATATTTTGAGACTGCTATCAGGTTCCCCTTCAGTCTCCTTTTCTCAAGAACATTCCCAGTTTTTTAACCTTTCCTCACAGGTCAGGTTGACTAAATCTTTTATCATTTTTGTTGCTCTCCTCTGGACTTTCTCCAGTTTATCCACAACTTTCCTTAGGTGTCGTACCCAGAATTGGACACAGCACTGCAGCTGAGGCCTCACCAGTGCCGAGTAGAGTGGCACAATCACCTCCTGTGCATTACATACAGCATGCCTGTTAATATGCTCCAGAACAATACTAGCCTTTTCACAACTGCATCACACTGTTCTCTCAAATGCAATCTATGATTCACTATAAACGCCAGATCCTTTTCAGCAGTGCTACTGCCTTGCTAATGATTCCCCATTTTGTAGTTGTGCCTTTGATTCTTCCTTCCTAAGTTTAATACTTTGCACTTGTCTTTATTGAATTTCACCTTGTTGAATTCAGACCAATTCCCCCGTCCTCCAAAGTGCTAGCAAGCCAGCGTGGTGTCATCTGCAAATTTTATAAACAGACTCTTCACTCCATTACTCGAGTCATTAACGAAAATGTTGAACCAGACCCCGGCAAGACCCTACTAGATATGCACACTCCAATTTGAGAACAAACCATTGATAACTACTCGTTGAGTACGGTTTTCCGACCAACTGTGCATCCGCATTATAATAATTTCATCTGAACCACATTTCTCTATTATGAGAGTGTCATGTGGGACTATCTCAAAAGACTTACTAAAATGAAGATACAGCACATCTACTGCTTACACCCATCCATAAGCCAGTAAACCCCGTCAAAGACGGAAATTAGGTTGGTCTGACATGATTTTCTCTTGACAAATCCTTGCTGGCTATTTCTTATAACTAGGACCGGCGCTAGGGGTTTTAGCGCCCTAGGCACAAGGCAATTTCGCCGCCCCACACCCTGGTCCTGCGGCTCCGGGGGAGCTGCCGCAGTGGTGCCAGGCACGACTGCAGCAGCTACACCAGAGCTGTGGACCAGCGGACCCTCCACAGGCACGACTGCAGCAGCTGCACCGGAGCTGCCTGCCGCCCCCTCCGGCAAAATGCCACCCACCAATAATCCTGGCATCCTAGGCGATTGCCTAGGCCACCTAAATGGAGGCGCCAGCCCTGCTTATAACCCTATTATCCTGTAGGTGCTTGAAATGGATTGTTTAATAATTTGTTCCAGTATCTTTCCAGGTATCAAAGTTAGGCTGACTGGTTTATAAATTACTGGGTCCTCTTTGTCCCCCATGTTAAAGACAGGAACAGTAAAAGCTGTTTCATCCAACACGTTGAGAGAATGGGGGGGTGCTGGTAAGTGAAAAATGCCAGTTAACTAAGAGAGAGGGAGGGAGTTTGGATGCGGAAGGGGGTGTAGGACGCAGGCTCTGGGAGGGAGTTTGGGTGCAGGAGGAAGTGCGGGGCTGGGAGTTGGGGTGCAGGGCGCAGACTCTGGGAAGTTTGGAGGCGGGAGAGGGCTTGGGGCAGTTGATTCGGGTGTGGGAGGAGAGTGCTGGATCCAGGGACATTCACCGTGGGCAGCTCCCTGCAAGCGGCGACCTGTCTCAGCTGCTCCTAGGCGGAGGTGCGGCAGGCTGCTCTGTGCGCTGCCTCCACCCACAGGTGCCATCCCCCGCAGATCCCATTGGCTGCTCTTCCCAGCCAATGGGAGCTGTGGAGCTAGTGCTCAGGGAGGGGTAGGGGCAGTATGCAAAGCCACCTGCCACACCTTCACCTAGGAGCAGCCAGGACAGGTCACCACCTGTAGAGAGCCGCCCAAGGTGAACACGCCCCGGATCCAGCACCCTCACCCCCTCCCATGTCACAACCTGCTGCCCCGAGCCCCCTTCCACACCAAAACTCCCTCCCAAAGCCTGTGCCCTGGACCCCCTTCCATACCTCAAACCCCTGCCGGCCCTGCGCCAAGCAGTCACTAAACCAGAATTTCAATGAAGATCAGAAATGCCAGTTTATAGAGCTTTCCGGTTGGTGAAGTGATCGATAAAACAGCTTTTACTGTACTGTGTTTGCCCTTCTCCTGTCCTCTGGAACCTTACCCGTCTTCCATGAGTTCTTGAAGATAATCGCTAGTGGTTCCGAGGTTGCTTCAGTAAGTAACGCAGGGTGAATTTCATCTGGCTTTGCAGACTTGAATACATCTAACTTCTCTAAATATTCTTTAACCTGTTCTTTCTTTATTCTACCTTCTGTTCCTTCCCCCTTGTTGTTAATATGAAGTGTGTTAAGTATCTAGTCACAATTAACCTTCTTTTTAGTGACGACAAGCAAAACTGACACTAAATACCTCAGCCTTTCTGGTGTTGTCTGTTATGAGCTCTCTTTCCCCACTAAGTGGGGGACCAAGACTTTCCTTTGTCTTTCTCTTGCTCCTAAGATATTGGAGATATTCTCATTGCCTTTTTTGTCCTTTGCTAGCTATCATTCATTTTGCACTTTAATCTTTCTGATTTTGTCCCTACATACATGTGCTATTCTTTTGTACTCATCCTTGCAATTTGGCCGTGTTTCCACTTTTTGTAGGATTCTTTTTTGATTTTCAGGCCATAAAAGAGCTCCTGATGGAGCCACATTGGCCTTTTACTATTCTTTGTATCTTTCCTTGGCATCAGAAGTGTTTGCTGTCATGCCTTTAATGCTGTCTCTTTGAGAAACTGTGAACTCTCCTGAATTTCTTTTTCCCTTGGATTTTCTTCCCATGGGACCTCACCTACCAGTTCTCTGAGTTTGTTAAAGTCTGCTTTTCTGAACTCCATTGTCCTCATTCTGCTGCTCTCATTCCTTCCTTTCCTTAGAATCATAAGATCTTTCATTTCATGATCACTTTCACTCAAATTGCCTTCTGCCTTCAGCTTTGTTACCAATTCCTCCGTTAGTTAGAATCCATTCTAAAATGGTCCCCCTGGTTACTTCCTCCATCTTCGTAAACAAAAAGCTGTCTCTAAGATGTTCCAAGAACTTGCTGGACTTTTTGTGTTTTGCTGTATGCCTTTTCCAATAGACGTCTGGGAAGTTAAAGTCCCCTATCACTACCACATCTGATGTTTTTATTATTTCTGTTATTTGTTCTAGAAATGCCTCATCCACCTCCTCCGCCTGGGTGGTCTGTAGTGGATCCCCTACCATGATGTGGTAGGTATTTGTCTGTAGTGACTTGTATTGGCTGAGTTAGGATTTAATTTCACTATTAAGAATGAGATTCACTAATTAAAGAGAACTAACATTTACTGGCAACCTTGACTGAGACTGTCCGAACAGGGTGTTTTTAGCTTTGCTGTTCTTTCACAGCTGTATTTGCAGAGGAGAAATCGTTTGTTGAGATGCATAACTTAATACAATGTGAACTCTAGCCTATTTGTAGGAATTCAGACAAACTATATTTATGACGGTAACGTGTACAATTGTAAAAAGACATCCGTCATATAGAAACAATGCTATTTGCACTATAGTGTCAGTCTCAGTGCAGCGCAGTGCTTAAGAAATATGTTTATTGACATCTCTAGCTCCCTAATGGCACTATCCTTTCACTAACAAAATGATGGCTAAGAACGTGCATGGCCCAACTAAATCCAAGTTATTTTTCATTCAGACTGCAACTGCGGAATAAACTGGTGTGTGGTTCAGGCTTCTACCACACAGGAGCCTCACTGCAGAGTGACTACAGGGTAGTTCACATGCCTGTTTCAGGGCTGGGAATTTGAGCAAGTTCTGGGAGCTGTTTTGAACTCCCTCCAGCCCTCCAAATTAAAAAAACCACACAGCTTGGCCCCGCTCTAACTGCAAGGCACCAGGGCAACATTGGGACAGGGCACCCGAGCACAAGGACCCCAGCTGAGATTACGGGCATGTTCATCTTCCTCAGTGTGACTCCCTAATGTGCCCCGTCCAGGTGGGGCAGAGGGCACATGCTGTCACCACATCGGAGCGTGTGACACTCAATTTGCACAGGGCTAAGTGACTACACAGGATGGCGGGGAAAGCCGATCTTACATGTGAAAAGCCAGAAAGAGTGAGGAAGGGACTGTCCCCATGAAGGGGTAGGGATGGAGTTACAAACCCCTCTGAAATGTCCACCGTTGGCTACTAACTGCTCTGAAACATCCACCATTGGCTACTAACTCCTCTGAAACATCCACCGTTGGCTGCTCTTGGAGACGTGATATTGAACTGGATGGTCTGTTCCAGTGCCCTGCTACCAGAATCAGAGCAGACATGGTTTTCAATACACAGTCATAGATTCCAAGGCCAGAAGGAACCATTGTGATCATCTAGTCTGACCTCCCGTATAGCACAGGCCAGAGAACTGCCCCAAAATAATTCCCAGCTCACATCTGTTAGAAAAACATCCCATCTTGATTTGAAAATTGTCAGTGATGGCGAATCCACCATGAACCTTGGTAAATTGTTCCAATGGTTAATTACTTTCGCTGTTAAAAAATTATTGTATTTCCAGTCTGAATTTGTCTGGCTCCAACTTCAAGCCATTGGATCATGCTATGCCTTTCTCTGAACCTATTATTAAATACTTGTTCCCCATATAGTTACTTATAGACTATGATCAAGTCACCCCTTAACCTTTACTTTGTAAACAGATTGAGCTCCCTGAATCTATTGCTATAAGGCAGGTTTTCTAATCCTTTAATAATTTGCGTGGACTTTCTTTCTTTTCTCCAATTTATCAACATCCTTCTTGAATTGTGGACACCAGAGCTGGACATGGTATGCAGCAATGGTCGCACCAGTGCCAAATACAGAGGTAAAATAACTCTCTACTGCTACTTGAGATTCCGCTGTTTCGGCATCTAAGAATTGCACTAACCCTACTGAGCACAGTGTCACATTGGGAGCTCATGGTTCAGCTGATTGTCCACCACGACCCCAAAATCTTTGCCAGAGTCACTGTCCCCAGGTTATAGAGTCCTCAGTCCTGTAAGTACGGCCTACTCTCTTTGTTCTTAGATGTACACTTTGACATTGACATCATCCAGTGTTCTCTGTCATGTATAAACATTCAATCTCTGCTTCCAGAAGTGACTGTGCATCAGGGGTGTAGCTACGGGTGGCCCACTCCCCAGCCCCGGCTCTGCTCCAGCCCCACCCAGACGTGCAGGATGCCACATGCCAGGTGCACACCCCCCCGGCCCAACTGGGGAGGGTTGGGACCACACCGGAACAGCAGCGGAGCCCCTGACTAGCCTGCCACACATGCATGCACACCGCAGCAGGAGGAGGGCAGCTAGCCTGCCCAGTGGCGGTGATCATTAAAAAACGTAGGCCTGCTGCCTCGGGGAGCCAGGCCCAGCACTGGTCAGTGCAATAGGGATGGAAGCCATGCACGGTGGAGAGCGGGCCCCGGGGGCTCCTTCCAAGAGCATCCATCGCCCCCCACAAGGCTGGCTAGATTGGAGGGGGTGGGTGGGAGGCGGGCCCTCTGATGCCTCCTGTCCCCCCTGTGTCCCACCCCATCATTGCCTGTCCACCCAAAGCCAGGGCCCACCCAAATGTCCCATGCTAGCGATGCCACTGCTGTGCATGGAAGATCCAGATAGTACCAGTATCAACTATACTGCCAGAAAACAACAGCACCACCAACAAAAGAGGCCACTCTGTTGTACCTACTGCCTAAGCAGCCTGCCAGAGGCAGAAGGTCACCTCCAGATCCTGGTCTACAAACAAAGGACTTGGTCATAGACAAAACCACCTCATCTTCCAGCAAGCATGAGGGAGGCACACGTCATTCACATCTAACAGTGCTTTGCAGAAACACCAAACTAATGCAGTGGTTTCTCCTCTTTCAGATTGTCTAAGTCACAGAGCGCCACAGGATTCAGCTCCTTGGCCGTCTCTACCTGCTGTTTAATTAAGAAGACCATAAAACCAAACACTTACATTGCTCCCTGGTAATGAACTGAGGTACCGTGCTGGGGAGAGGAGTGCTTGGGTTCGGGGTTCCCACTAGCTTGCTCTTGGCCATCTTGGTGTTTGCCTTGGCGAATTCTAGTCGTAGCGTTTGTGGAATTTCGGGATCAAAGCGAATTCCCTTTGTCAAAGCAAGAAAACAGAGCGTGTCAATTATCTGTACAGCCAACACGGAAAACTACTGACTGAAATCAGCACTGTGGGCGAGTGCCCCGAACACCAGACCGCTGTGGCTCAGGTCACCAGCACCTCAAGCGCATTGCTCGAAAAGCCAAACAAAGCAAACACAGCTCATACTGGGATGGGCATGGTCCTCCACAATTCTGACTCGGGGATCCCACAGTGAGATCCTCGCTGGCAGACCCTAGCACTTGCATAGGGCTCTGGGGGTCACTAGGGTCTTGGTGCGTGGGTTGGATTGCAGGATAAGGGCCTCCACCACTTTGTACATAGAAAAACGTACCAAAATTCCAGTTTTAAAGCTGAATCCAATGACTTGTTTTTAAAGCAAATTCTTATCTTTATTGAATCGGCTGATAAAACATGGAACAATAAGGGCTTTGTTTTCCTTAATTTATTCACAAATAACAGAACTTGCCTTCACCTGGCTTATAGACCACTACGGAATTGGAACGGCAATCGCTGTGACCATAACGTAGTTCACAAGGCAGACATCTCACATGCACCAGCCTTTGAAGGCTGGCGCCCTCAGGCCATGGGATGTCCAACCTCAGACAGCGTTATTCAGTTACATAGCAGTGTTAATGACTCAAGGCAGCGAGTTGATCTCTGGACTCCAGTTATCACTAACTCCTCTGTCAAGTGATAGTGGGGCCTGCTGGAGGCTTGGGGAAGAAAGGGCAGGATGGTTATACATGAGTTAGAGGGCAGCAATCCTAAAATCAGGGGAAGGGAGAGCAGCTGAAAGGCTCAGAGTCGACACGGAGGGAGGGATTTTTATTTTGAGAAGGCTGGGGCAGGGGGTGAGGAACCTTCCGGGAATAGTTTTAAGATTAAAAAGAGGGAGAAATGTTCACATTTAACTCAGGCTGGGCTCCCAAGCTCCAGAATTAAGCCCAATCAGGGTCCAATAAGGCAAGGAGGAGGGGACAAATAAAGGAAAAGAGAAAAACCTGCCCTGGGGGACAGGCAGGATCATTAGTGCCCCGGCTTTGAACTGTCACACTTCTTAGAGTCAGGGCAGATGGCTCGGGGAGCTGGAAATGACTTTCCCCTGAAGGCAGTGACGAGCACAGCCCCAAACTGGAATTAGAACCACGCCGAACTAGCTAGGAACCAGCTCTGGACTTGAGGCTCAGGGTACATCTAGCTGGAATGTTCTTTCGCGATGATGCACAGCTATAAAATGGCTCTGTTATATAGGACCCAACTAATGAGAACCTTCTCTGAACCTCCAGCTAAACAGAACCAAACATCTCATTAGAACAGGTTGAGAGATCTCCAGAACTTCCTGCTTTTATGCATGGACCAAAAATACCCATCACAACAACCTTTACCACCCTGGAATTTTGGCACTTTCACTTTTAGGTTCACCCAGGAGACGAAGGAGGGGCTTGTGGTCAAGGCATGGGAGTGGGGCTCAGGAGATGTGTATTCAGTTCGCAGATCCCAGCTCTGGCACAGACGCAGTGTGATCCCAGCTAGGTTACTTCCGGCAAGCTTTTCAGAAGGCACGTACAGAGTGGCCTTGTGATGAGACTTGTGATGAGACTTACGAGTCACTGAAGCGCTTTGGGACCTTTTGCCTATAGCGTCTCCACACCTCAATTCCCAGCTGTAAAATGGGGAGAATGTGCCTCCCTTTCTCACCCCCTTTGTCTGACTTGTCTGCCTAGATGGTAAGTTTTTTGCTCAGGGACATGATACAGCCCCTTGCACAACGGGGCCCTACCCTTGGTAGAAAGCGCTAAGCATTACAACAAATAACGGAGGTGTAGAAGTATGTGGAACCAAACAACCACAATGGTAGCTTTGTTTAGCTCCCAGCTTGTGTGTGTGTGTGTGGGGGGGGGGGGGAGGGGGCGCGGGGGGGGAATGAGAGGTTCTAGCCCTGCCCAGGCTGTCATGTCCATTGCTTGCAGTGACCAAAAGCTGTGACCTCCGACAGCTCTCTGATGTCCCGTGTCAGGAGAGCCAATCCTCTCTCCACTGCTCAACAGACACGCGTCCACAGCCCAGGCCTCCCAGACAAAGGCACTGACTGGCTCATTGGCTCTCATGTCATCACTGCACAGAAACCAAGGACTGAGCAGGCATGGAGGTGAAACTGCCCTGAGAGGGGGAGAAAAGCTTCCATTGCTGGCCTGCTCTGGATAAGTAATGCCCTATGGTCTCCAGAGCTATGGTTCTGGCATTGACTACAAGCAATTCTTCAGCAAGAGGACAGCGTGCGTCTGGGAGCCATTGCAATTGATGGTGTATTTATTCTTACTTTTACTGCTATTAGAGGGTAATGACAGCTATGTCCAGCAGGAGAGAGGGCAGGCGAGACACAGGCACTGGGACACTCATGACTCTCAATGCTTAGTGCTTTTCATACAGCCCCAGCCACGGGGGTCAGGTCCTTAGCCGAGACTCTCTCCTTTCATGAAGAAAAGGGACTTTCTGGGGCAAGCTGAAGAGTGTGACACCCCTTCCCCCAATGCTCCCACATGTGAAAGCAAATGAAGAGAACATCAACGTTAGTATTTTGTAAAATCTCGTGGTTTTTAATCTCAGGATCTTTTGGCACCTTGCTCGTGAGTTTTGAACACCTGGGGTTGGTAACATTGCACACTAGAAGCTAGCTGATAAGGGCCAAATTTGGTTTCAAAACATGGCGGCAGATCCTCCACTGGGGTAAATGATCAGGACTCCATTGAAGAAGGATCTGCCTGGGGGGCTGTACGGTCTCCATTCCTGTGCGATCTCCAGTAGCAGGCCTGTACTTATGTGGGATAGAAACAGGCCCTTGTTTTGATGACCCAACTCCACCCAGCAGGGTCGGGGGCATGGTCTCATCAGAGCACTGTGGCTTCTCCAATCTGTAACTCTCAGGATCAGTGGGGACGTCTCAAAGCCCCTTCTCTTCTCAGACTGTCTGACAGCCTGAGGAAGAAGGGGCTGTTCCACACAAACCCACACTTTGAAAATTGTCTTTCAAAGAAATCCCCTGCCCCCGCCTCTGAGGCCATGCAGAGTGAGAAACGTTAAATAAAACGCCGAGTTGCAGCCTCAAAGCAAAGCAAGTATCAGAGGGGTAGCTATGTTAGTCTGGATCTGTAAAAGCAGCAAAGAGTCCTGCGGCACCATATAGACTAACAGACGTTATTGGAGCATGAGCTTTCATGGATCAATACCCACTTCGTCGGATGCATGTCATGTCATTCACCCATGAAAGCTCATGCTCCAATACGTCTGTTAGTCTATAAGGTGGCACAGGACTCTTCAAAGCAAAGCAATACTCTCTCAAGAGGAGAAAAGACAATGGGCGGGGTGGAACAATCAGCTGAGTAAGTGGCTAATGCTGCCATAGCTGGATGGGAAGATGCTCCTAGGGTACAGAACCATCCCAACAACTGCCCAGCTGGGCCATGCTGCATGCCAGCCCCAGGAAGGGCATGGGGAGAGCAAAAGGAGCGGTACCGATGCAGTGATGGCGCAGTGCAGATGGCAGCCGCTTCGCTTTAAGAAAACTCACACGAATAGCCGCTGGGATTTGGCAGTCCTAGGGCGATGCCGACGCTAGGGATCCTCCCCCAGAGAAAGTGTATGCACTGTGCGTCACTGTTATCTTCCAAAGCAACCCGATTCTTCCTACTGTGGAATTGCTGAATGTCTCCGAAGTGGAATGGCAACCCCAGGCTCCTATTGCAGCTCGACTGCTGGGGGTCAGTACATCCACTACATTAGGAGTGGGGGGAGGGACACGTGGTAAAACTGGGGGCCTGCTAAGCTGTCAGAAGCTCGAGGCCCTACCCAAGTTAGCATAAATGTAACAATTTACATATATGAAAGAGTGGCTGCTGGGACGACTCCTGCTAAACTCCATCTTGCTGCTACTGGCTGGGCTGCCCCGAACAAGACAGAGCACTGCATGCAGGGACTTGGGTTTCTGTGGACCACTTCTCTATTAAAGGGGAAGGTGGCTAGGGTTCACATTGCAGAATCTGTGGGTCACATTGCCTGGAGGCTGCCGCTGGGTCACCTCCTGCTATTGTCAACCATCACTTTCATCTAAATGCTACGTAGCAGGATATAATGGGCCTCACCTCCAAAAAGTCAGACATGAAATTGTGCATGCAAATCACCTTGTTGTATGTGTAAATAGCTCCGCAACTGGTTGGCCACATCCACAGACAAACAAACGTGCCATGATGGTGAACATCCACACAGATCACACGTAAAATCTTTGTGTGCACAATAGTGCATCTAAATTATGGCAGAAGTCAATCCAGATCTTACTAAAGCTGGGACCGACGGTCACACTGAGAAAATGCCAAACTAAATTCCCCAGGACACTGAGCCGTTTAGCAAAAATAACACCAGAATTTTTGTTCCAAATTAAAGTTCCAACATCCTTTAAAGCCTGCAAAGTTTAAATGACCTAATTTGTTTGGCAGCAAATTCTGAGTCCATAGGCTTAGAGCAAGTCACATTCCTCTAACATCTTTAGCATCAGCACCATATTTGGCAGTCAGTATCCTGCTCCACTGAGCCCTTCTCCTCAGGGATTAGCAGAGCCAAAAATATTTTAAATTTAAAGAGACGACAAGGAAAAACAGAGAAAGAAATTAGAGAATGGGCTGTTTGCTGTTATCCCTGCCTGATGAGATTACTCAGGGGGCTCAGTGATTTCACCCAGAATGGCATCATCATGAGATTAACCTTGTACAGACGGTGGGGAGCTGGGTTTGCTGAAATCAACTTTTTTTTTTCGATGGGAAAGAGCAGGCTGTAAATGAGTAATTCACTAATTGTGAGGCTAGAAAATGGCTTCCTTCAGGGCAAGGCCACTGCTTCTTGTGTCCCGAGGGGGCTAGGGATGGCAATCATCAGGTCCAGATTGCCATAATGAGATCTGTGCAAAACTTTTGTTGCAAAGCACAAAACAAAGCAAAACTCCCCTGTTCTAAGGTTTCACTACAAGGTTTGAGGGAAGAGTCACTTAAGTGCACAACCGTGGACCCATTTTGGTTTGGTTCTGATGCAAATTCAGATGAAACTCAGCTGCTTCATCTGGTTTGGGTTTGAGTTTTTGGGGCCTTGTTGTCAAACCTGGAATTTAAAAGGTTAGACTCTGGGTGCAAACCCAAATGAATCAAAGCAGAGGCAAAAGTAACCCTGCAAAGGGGAGCTGCTGGGTTTTCTATTGAGTTAAAATCACATGAAATCAGGGCGGGGGGCGGGGTTCCCAGCAATCAGTATCATACAGCCCAGGCCACCCCCAGCCCAGCACTAGTTACCCCACCTGGAACTGGGCCGGGGTCAGCATAGAGCCACCCAGCCCAGAGCTGGAAACAAAGCCCCTGCCTCAGCCGGCGCGAGGAAGGAAGAAGCTCACAGAACTGTGAGCATGTGAGGGAAAACAGGCAACTGATCACAGGGGACCAGCGACCAAACTGAGCCCAGTTGTAAAAGGGCAGAGCCGTGGTGAGGCCGGTGGAATTGCACTTCCTTACGCCCAGGATGAATCACAGCCCACGTCTAGAGGGACTCTGTCCGTGTGTGTTTGCTCCTCTCCCTGCCATGGAGAATGGCCAGGCCAGCTTAGGCACACAGACCCAGCACTGCCAGTGGCATTGACTGAGGGTTTTCCATTTGGGATGGCATTTCAATGGGTTTTGCCCATCAGAGAGCTATAATCTGCGGATGTGCAAAGTAAGCTATATAACCCATGGGACAGTGCCCACTTTTTTACCTGAAATGTTTGTGGTACGTACCCGGAGTATCAATTTTCTGGACCATCCTATTCTATGAGAGAACAAGGAGCCTCATGCCTGACTGGAACGATATCAAATTAACATGGGACACATTAAAGGGATTAAAAACTGGCTAACGGATGGGTCTCAAAATGTGATTATAAACAGAGAATTGTTACCAAGCGGGTGTGTTTCCAGTGGGGTCCCTCAGGGACTGGTTCTTGGCCCTACACTATTGAATATTTTTATCAGCGACCTGGGAGAAAACATAAAATCATCCCAGATAAAGATGATGCAAAAGTTGAGGGAGTGGTAAATAATGAAGAGGACAGGTCACTTGATCGCTTGGTAAATTGGGCACATGCAAATAATGTGATTTAATATGGCTAAAGGTCAATGTATACATCCAGGAACACAGAATGGAGGCCATCCTTACGTGATGGGGGGCTCTATCCTGGGAAGCAGTAAACACGTATTTCCCTTTCTATTTTCACTGTACTGTTTTGGTGGAGGTGAGGGTGTTTACTCCCCCTGGTAAGGGAGAGGGGAAGGTTCCCTGCTTCGTTCCTGCACATGCCTTTTCTTGGCCAGAGCCACCCAGGGAGCGGACTCATCTTGGCCACAAGTGCACTTCAGTTACAACTGAGTCCAGCTCTGGCGCCCACAATTCAAGAAGGATGTTGATAAATCACAGTGGGGTCAGAGAGGAGCCACAAGAATGACTGAAGGATTAGAAAACAGTAAGAGATTCAAGGCGTTCAATCTACTTAGCTTCACAAAGAGAATCATAGAGTCACAGAATATTTGGGTTGGAAGGGTTCTCAGAAAGTCATCTAGTCCAACCTCCTGCTCAAAGCAGGACCAAGCCCAACTAAATCAATTCAGCCAGGGCTTTGTCAAGCCTGACCTTAAAAACCTCTAAGGAAGGAGATTCCACCACCTCCCTAGGTAACCCATACCAGTGCTTCACCACCCTCCTAGTGAAATAGTGTTTCCTAATATCCAACCTAAACCTCCCCCACTGCAACTTGAGACCATTCCTTCTTATTCTGTCATCTGATACCACTGAGAACAGCCGAGCTCCATCCTCTTTTGAACCCCCTTCAGGTAGTTGAAGGCTGCTATCAAATCCCCACTCACTCTTCTTGTCTGCAGACTAAATGAGCCCAGTTTTCTCAGCCTTTCCTCACAAGTCATGTGCCCCAGCCCTCTGATCATTTTCCTTGCCCTCCACTGGACCCCCTCCAATTTGTCCACATCCTTTCTGTAGTTGTGGGACCAAAACTGGATGCAATACTCCAGGTGGGGCCTCACCAGTGCTGAATAGAGGGGAATAATCATTTCCCTCAATCTGCTGGCAATGCTCTGATTAATGCAGCCCAATATGCCATTGATCTTCTTGGCAACAAGGGCACACTGCTGACTCATATCCAGCTTCTTGTCCACTGTAATTCCCAGGTCTTTTTCTGCAGAACTGCTGCTTAGCCAGTCAGTCCTCCGCCTGTAGCAGTGCATGGGATTCTTCCTTCCTAAGTGCAGGACTCTGCACTTGTCCTTGTTGAACCTCATCACATTAATATGAGAAGGTTAAGGGGGAGACTTGGTTATAGTTTATAAGTATCTATGTGGGGAAAAATATTTACTAATGGGCTCTTCAGTCTAGGAGAGAAAGGTCTAACATGATTCAATGGCTGAAAGTAGAAGCTAGACAAATTCAGACTAGAAATGCAGCATAAATTTTTATGGTGGATTCTCCAGCACTGACCATTTTTAAATCGAGATGGGATGTTTTTCTAACAGATCTGCTCTAGGAATTATTTTGCTGACGTTCTCTGGTCTGCATTATACCCAGGGTCAGACTAGATGGTTACAATGGTTCCTTCTGGCCTCGGAAAATATGAATCTATCCTTTAAAGGCAGGCCCATTTAGAGCAAATAAAAGGGGTAGTGATGGCTGTGTAGAATGCACTGCTATAGGATCCAACAGCCAATCCTGGTGTTGGATTTTAAAAGGAGCTAGATAATTCCTTCCCTGCTAATAACATTTGTATTTATGCTAAAGGCTGAGGCAGGCAAACCCTGCTGCTTGGGTATCTGCTGAGCCTTGCGCGTACCCTATCTGTTGTACAACTGACACAATGCATTATGGGTTACCGAGGTGTTTGTTCCTTCCTCTGAAGCATCAGGCATAGGCCACTGATAGAGGTACGGTATCAGACAAGATTAGGATGTACAGCCAGTTTTGAAAGGGAAAGGCCAGGATCTCTGGGAAGGGGAATGTAAAGGAGAATTTTGGAGGTGTGTGGGGGTGGGTGCAGGGAATCATTTTGTTAGCTGCCCAGCACTCCCAGCACCGTGTGGCTCCCCAGGGATCTGACTGTGTGTGCTGGGAACCGGCTGGCTCAGATCCCACAGGGATGGGTGTGGCTACACTAGAGAGATGGAGTGGGAGATGCTTTGCAGGTGATGGGGCAGGGTGGGAACATGCAACAATTCCTACAGTGCATGAGCAGTGGTGGTGAGGCAGATTATGACACATACACTCAGCCAATCAGCTATCCACTCCCCTGACCCAGCTGGCTGGCTGGGGACTGTCAGATGATAGAGGCTGCTGGGTAACAGTGACAGGAAGGACTATCAGTCCCATTTGCTAGGACAGAGGGAGGTGAGATTCTGGTAGGGTGAAGTAAAATATTGGGACACATTGAGAGGGTGGGGGCAGCCACAGGCTCACAGCCCCCACCGGAACCATGGGAGGTGCACAGTTCTAGGAAGCTGCAAAAGGGGGCGCATGGCCAGGTTTAGCCCCCAGCTCCAGCCCCCCTGCAAACTGAGGGATGCACGGCCCGGCTCTAGCCCTAGCTGCAAGTTGTGGGCGCACGATCCTGGCTCCACACCCTGTTGCATGCTGTGGGTTGGGGGGGGGGGGCGCAGCCACAAGTGGGGGGGTCTCAGGGTTGGGACAGTGAGTTGGGGCACAAGAGGAGGGTTCGGGGTGCTGACTCCAGGAGGGAGTTTGGGTGCAAGAGGAAGTTCAGGGCTAGGGCAAGGGCTTGGGGTCTGGGAGGGGGCACAGGTAGCTCCCTGAAAGTGGCAACATTTCCCACTGGGTCCTAGGCAGAGGTGCTGCTAGGCAGCCCTGCACATTGCCTTGCTGGCAGGCGCCACCTCCACAGCTTCCATTGGTTAGTAACTGGCCAATGGGAGCTGTGGAGCCGGCCCGCATGGCAGGGACAGCATGCAGAGCCCCTTTGGCAGTCCCTGTGCCTAGGATCCAGAGGTAGATGTCACCACTTCTGGGGAGCTGTGCAGAGTTGGCTGGGAAGGTAGCCTACCAGCTCCATGCCAACCGGAGGCCTGGCAACCCTACCCTATTGGGAGAAATGGTGTCCTGATTGTACATCGGTTGGGATGTGGGGCAGAGTGTTCAATATCAGGACAGTCCTGATTTTAACGGGACGTCTGGTCACCCTAGATTCTGGAAGACATGGCATCTCCCCCTCTCCCTGCCAGGCTGTAAGGCATGCTACCAAAGCAAATGGTGAAAGGAGACCAAAAGTCACGTTTCAGGGTTGAAGCCAATCTCCCATATGTCAGAGTTTGGATAAGACCCTCATGAAAGAGCGACCCCTCCCCACCCTACCCCCACCTGCCCACTGGAGGGTGTTTTGCACTTTCCTCTGAAGTATCTGGTGCTACCACTGTTTGAGGCTACTGGGCTAGATAGGACCACAAATGTGATCCCACGGGGCAGTTCCTGTGGCCCTATGTATTCTTTCAGTGAAAGAGCCCCGGATAGGATGGGACACTTATCGGAGAATAATCTCTCGTCCCCACTTTCTGCTGCAATGTTACAAAAGTTGCCCAGTTACAAACACCACAAAGCATGGAACGGCTAACCCTGCATTCCAAGGGGTTTTTTCTTACCTACGTGGACAAGCCTTGGCATCATCTACTTTTACCTCATCTCATATGGCACAATGCCTGTGAAAGACAGCACTGCAGGCAGGAAGTGCAAGCTCCGCTGACATGGTTCACACATTTTTTCATACCTCTAAAGCTCTCCCACAGCTTTAACCCCTGTTCTGCCAATAGAAGAAATGTGCGAAATGAGCCCCTCACTCACTAATGCACAAGACTAAACCTAATTGAGATGAAGCTTTAAGTAGTTTAAGAGGAGAAAGGTCTATGAGATGGTCGGATAATTTTATGACCAATAATATTTGCACTTAAACATGCTAAGGTGGGAGCCATCTAATCTTATGTTTCAGGGCTCATGCATGGATCTCATGCTTCAGGGCATCATTTCATGTCATGCATCAGGGCATCAGCTGATCACTATAAGGGTTAGAAAAGAAACTCAACCCCCAGCTCCCTTTATCCAGCACTGTAAGTACACCTCTACCTCAATATAATGTGACCCGAGAAAACACGAATTCGGATACAACGCGGTAAAGCAGCGCTGTGGGGGGCGGGGGGAGGGCTGTGCACTGCAGGGGATCAAAGCAAGTTTGATATAACGCGGTTTCACCTATAAAGCGGTAAGATTTTTTGGCTCCCGAGGAAAGTATTATATCAAGGCAGAGGTCTATGTGCAAATATGGCTTTTGGAGGCTAGAACCCTTTCAGCGTTAGCGAGAATATAGTTTCCTGAATATCTTCTCTTTGTACATACAGAAAGGGATCACAGTCACCAGAAACACTTTGAGAGAAAAGAAAAAAGGGATATTAAAAAAAAAAAAAGCCCCAGGGTGAGTCTGTCGAGCTAACAGCACAGGCCGGAGTGAGGTTCCTCCTGGAGAATGGATGCAGAGCTGCCAAGTCTCATTCAGCTCCAGGACTTTGAGGTCAGTTCTAAAAGCTTCTCTCTCTCCTGAAGAAGGACGTGATGTTTGCTTCGGCGAGATCGGCCTCCCTCAGCCTGCCAGACAGAGGTGGTTTAGGAATCCTATTGCATTTTTTAAAAGACAAGCCACTGCATTCAGAGACAAGCCACAGAAAGACACAATCTGACTAACAGCAGCAGCGCACGCTCGCCTGGGGTCCAGAACACGGCTCCCATTTCCCAAGACCTGCTAGCCTCTCCCTGGCACACTGCTGTGTTCCAGGGGCCAGGCTGGGCTCAGCCTCCACCAGGAGGTATGCAAACAGGCTTTGGGCTTCCCATGAGCCATTGCAACCATTCTGAATCTTTCTGTAGAAACTCAAGACCTTTTCTCCATAGCCCCAGCTATCTGCCCCCAGGAGAGAGTGGGTCTTACACTCTGCTGGGTAGAAGTTAATCTTTCAGCAGCTGGTGAAACAAAGCAGTGAAACCTCTGTGAGAAAAAGAGCTGAGGAGGCGGGTGGAAGAGGGTTGAAAAGGGCAGGCTCAATGTCTAGCTGAGGCGGGAGCTGGGATGGTGGCAGGCTTGCTATGTGATGCTCGGAGAGAACAAAGGTGAGGGTGGAAGCCTTGGGAGAACAACAGGGTGAGGCAGTAGACATCAGCCTCCACCGAGAGGGCTTCCTTGCCTTTTGTTATGCAAGCTTGCAACAGGGAGGGCGTCCAGCTGCTCCTGGATGTTGTGGATCTTGCCTGAGCTCTCCTAGCCTTTCCTGCACTCAGCTAATGCAGAGCAGGGCATGCTTAGTGTGTGGCTCACAGGCTGCATGTTACCTGTGCTCCACCAACCGCACTGGCCTTGGGGCTTGTTTCAAGGCACTATCTGATTTGAGCCTGTCAGGCTCTGGTGTTCTGGCTAACCAGCCACCTCTTCCTCTCCAAGCAGGACACTGGGTCCATTTGTCATGTGAAAGACATTCCTAGCGCTGCCAAATATCATAGTCCTCTTGTAAATCTCACGATCCAGTACAGCCCAGGGACAGCTAAGCCCATCGGAGAACTGAGCACTCAGGTAACCAGAAGCGCTAGTTTGAGCTGCAGTTTTACTGGGATAGAAATTCAGGGAATGAAAGGAGTAATTCTTATATTTATTAAATACTTTCTACTTTATTAAAGAGTAAAAAACCCCAAATGACTGAGTTTATTAAAACACCAGTGTTGTAGGGCATACTTTATTTTGGAAGTACTTATCTTTTAAAATAAACTAATGAATGACAGTCTGTCATTTGTGAGCATAACTGCAGGTGACCTCTCAGAATGTCTATACCAGTGGTTCTCAGCCAGGGGTCCGGGGCCTCCTGGGGGGCTGCAAGCAGGTTTCAGGGGGTCCGTCAAACAGGGCCAGTGTTAGACTCGCTAGGGCCCAGGGCAGAAAGCCAGTGCTGAATCCCAGGGCCCTGAACCCCGCCACAAAGGGCTGAAGACTGAGCAACATAGCTTCGTGGAGGCAATTGCCCTGCTTGCTACCCCTTAACACCAGCCCTGGCTTTTAGATGCAGAAAACCAGTTGTTGTGGCCCAGGTGGGCCGTGAAGATTTAATAGCATATTGGGGTGGGCCTCAGCAAGCAAAAGGTTGAGAACCTTGTTCTACACAACTACAAACCGTTGATTAGCATGCTAAGAGACTAACCGGGAAGCTGTTAGTGGTGATTAACCTACATAAGGCTATGTGGGGGACGCATTGTAGATACGGATAACTAGGATTTGGGGATAAAGGGAATTTGGGTAACTGAAATTATACCATATTTGGTGTTATTTTTAAAGTCCCAGCTCCTAAATTCAGGTGATTTGTGAGAATCTTAGTTTCTATTTTTAAAAAGGGAAATTTCCAGCCCTCATAGCTGCAGAGAAAAACTGGAAAATGTGACCACCTAAAGGCTCAAATGCCAGACGGTCAATAAAAATAACTTCCTATTGATTCTTTTTTTTAAATCTCATTTTTTCACATCAATCTCTTAATTTTGGGGAGGGTCTGACTCATGATGTTGGAACCACACCCAGTATCCAGATACGTCTATACTACTGACTTCTAGCATGGCATTATAATATTATCCATATTATTCTCCTTCCCATACAAACATCTTGTTTGATCCTTTGACTGCAGCTGCCAATTGAGCAGAGGTCTCCATTGAGCAATCTCCCTGAGTTGATACAGTGAATTCAGACCCCTGTAAGGTATATGAGCAGCTATTGGGGTTGGTCCTGGATGATTGGAAAAAGGCAAATATAGTGCCCATCTTTAAAAAAGGGAAGAAGAGAATCTGAGGAACTACAGACCAGTCAGCCTCACCTCAGGCCCTGGAAAAATCATAGAGCAGGTCCTCAAGGAATCAATTTTGAAGCACTTAGAGGAGAGGAAGGTGATCAGGAACAGTCAAAATGGATTCACCAAGGCAAGTCATACCTGATGAACCCGATTGCCCCCTATGATGAGATACCTGGCTCTGTAGATATGGGAAAGGTGGTGGATGTGATATACCTTGACTTTAGCAAAGCTTTTGATATGGTCTCCCACAGTGTTCTTGCCAGCCAGTTAAAGAAGTATGGATTAGATAAATGGATTATAAGGTGGATAGAAAGCTGACTAGCTTGTCAGGATCAATGGGTTCTAATCAATGGCTCCACGTCTAGCTGGCATCAAGCGGAGTGCCCCAGGGGTTTGTCCTGGGGCCGGTTTTGTTCAATAACTTCATTAATGATCTGGATGACGGGATGGACTGCACCCTCAGCAAGTTTGTGGATGACACTAAGCTGGGGAGAGAGGTAGATAGCTCAGTGGTTTGAGCATTGGCCTGCTAAACCCAGGGTTGTGAGCTCAGTCCTTGAGGGGGACTTTTAGGAATCTGGGGAAAAAAAATCTATCTGGGGATTGGTCCTGCTTTGAGCAGAGGGTTGGTCTAGATAACCTCTTGATTCTATGATATGCTGGAGGGTAGGGATAGGGTCCAGAGTGACCTAGATAAATTGGGGGAATTGGGCCAAAAGAAATCCGATGAAATTCAACAAGGACAAGTGCAGACTCCTGCACTTAGGATGGCAGAATCCCATGCACTGCTGCAGGCTGGGGACTGACTGTCTAAGCAGCAGTTTTGCAGAAAAGGTCCTGAATGAACTTTGCAAGACAGCAAGGTGGTAGCAAGTTGTAGGCAGGGGAACAGAGCTGGCAGGGGAATAGCTGCATGATTGTTTCCCCCTAGACACATGCATTATGTTAGCTAGCATTTCCCATGAGTGCACAGCCATGAGGTGAATGAATCACAGCAGACAATGAAGCAAGAGCAGATGCTTTAAAGAAACCATAAAGCTGATTTTGGAGATGTCACTAGAACCAGTTTGTCAGGAGCTATTTATTGTTTAAGAAACTTACAGAGTTTGATCCTTGAGCTTTGGCCCCACCTCCAACGAGGCGGTGACCTGGCTCTCCCCATCTAGGCAAGAATGGAGACATCCCAGCCCAAACTGGTGTCAGTTCTATGCTACCGCAATGTTCCTCTACTGTGTGCGGAGACTGAGTGGGCAGAGCTCAGCATTGCTGCCTGTGCTGCAGGACATGGGACACAGCTGCCCAGATGTGTCAGCCAGCTACATGCTCCTCTGCTAAGCAGCAGGAATTGCCTGGTCACAGGGCTATTCAGCATTTGGGGAATGCTCGCCTACACCTGGAGGGTGCTGCTCTGCCCCTCGGGCCAGCTCCTTCCACTCATGCCAGCCCCGCATATGCTGCATGTGCAGCTATGCACACTTTCCTATGGCCTCCGGGAAAATCACAGTCCTGTACCCTCTCCATGTTCCTCTTTATCTTGAGGGAGATGGAGGATCAGGATGTGGCAAACAAACATCCTCCCTCCTAATCCTCCTGACATGACGTGCTGGGAGCCAGATCCAACCCAGCTTGAGGTGGTTACAACTCCCATCCACCCCCACTACTTCTCCTCAGGCTCCGCTGTTGTCTTTCTCCCTTTCTGGTGTCACAGCCGACTGCAGTGCCACACTGGATGACTAGCAACTTCCAGAGGTAAATAACAACCCTCTGAAATGCAGCAGGAATACCAAAACGCACAACAAGCTGGCTTGTCCAGACAGACCCTGGGACAGGGCAAGGTCCCAGAGGTACCTCTGGGTCATCACCCCATGCAGCGACCTTCACCATTCTCCCAGGCTAAAAAGGGCTAGGCTGAGCTAGCAACAGCGGAAGAGACCTCAAGGAACTCCTAGGCGAGTGGCACTCCGTCCTGAATCTACACTGACCCAACCCCACAATGGCGAGTCAAAGTCCCTCTCGGCCTCCCTGGCAGCCATACCAAAATCACTGGGCGGACTGCAATGTTCTGGTGACAGCCTTCAGGGAAGAAAGTAAAGCACCTAGTACCACACTTTCCAACTTCTCAGAGAGGGAAGAATAAATCCACCCACTCCTGGAGGGTCCCGCAGATGTGAAACACCACCTCCTGGCCAGTGGGATCAAAGGTTGCTCCTAGAGATAACGGGTTTCTCAGGGCCTGTTGCTAGGGAGGGATTGTCAGCCCTAAGTAATACATCACTGGTCCAAAATTAAGTCTAAAAGCTGCCTGGCTATCTGGGGTCAAGATGAAACAACAGTTCCTCCAGCAGCACCTACTCAATAACCCCCACCCCAGAAGGGGAGGTTGGAGGCTGGAGAGCTGGCTCATGTCAAACGAGGGGCCTGAGACAGAGCTTCCTGTTGTCCATGTGCGGCAGGCACTGTACATTCCTGAAGGGAAACTTTAATCACCTGCTAAATAATGTTCCCCCCAAACACTCTTCATAGTGCTCTCTTCCCTCGCTGGGGAGAGCAGGATCCAGCTCACAAGTGATGGGAAGCACACAAGATCTCACCAAGAAGACTGCATTTATAGCTGCCCGCCTAGCACTTTGTGGGTTGGACAAAATTAGAATTTATCTTTTCAGCAAAGCAGGTGCACAAGTATTGTCTCTATAGACTGATATACCTGCACACACAGTATCCTAGGCCAGTGGCTCTCAACCATTCCAGATTACTGTACCCCTTCAGGAGTCTGAGTTGTCTTGGGTACCCCAAGTTTCCCCTCCCTCCAAAACGACTTGCTTACAGAATCAGACATAAGAATACAGGCTGTGTCACAGCACGGTATTACTGACACATTGCTGACTTTGTTACCATAGCGTTATCAAATAAAACAATCGGAATGTAAATATTGTACTTACATGTCAGTGTATCTTATAGAGGGTGGTATAAACAAGTCAGTGTCTGTATGAAATGTTAGTTCGTACTGATTTCCATAGTGCTTTGTACGTAGCCTGTGGTAAAACTAGGCAAATATCTAGATGAGTTGCTGCACCCCCTGGAAGCCCCTGTGCGCCCCAGGGTATGCGTACCCCTGGTTGAGAGCCACTGCTCTAGGGAGAGCTGGGAGTGATGGCTATAGCTAAGATTACCCAACACTTCTCATTATAACTGCCTGTTTCAAGCTTTTACAACTTTCAACAACACAGTCAGGGAGTTGGGAAGGAGCTGGGGCATGTGCATCTCTGAGATAGGGTGCTGGCTAGGAGCTGGGGCGCGTGCATCTCTGAGACAGGGTGCTGGACAGGAGCAATGGGAGAGGAGTAGGAGACTGGGTTTTGGATAGGAATGGGTGATATGGACTCATCTGGATATTGAGAGGGGGTTGGATAGGAGTAGAGATGGGGGATAGAAGCCAGGGGGTGGATAGGAGCGGAGAGGGTAGGGGGGTAGGAGCCAGAGGTGGGAGATAGGAGCTGGGGGTTTGATAGGAGCAGAGGAAAGGTGGGTTAGGAGACAGGGGAGATAGGAGCTGGTGGTTGGAGAGGGTGAAAGGTAGGAACTGTCGGCTGGAGGGGGCAGGAGAGAGTGGGAGGTAGGAGCTGGCAGTTGGAGGAGGCAGGAAGGGGTGAGAGGTGGGAGCTGGCGGTTGGAGGGGACAGGAGAGGGTGGGAGGCAGGAGCTGGCGGTTGGAGATGGGAGCTGGTGGTTGGAAGGGGGTGGGAGGGAGGAGCTGGTCCTGGTTGGATAGGAGCAGAGAGGGTAGGGGATAGGAGGTGGAGGTTGGAGGGGGCAGAAGAGGGTGGGAGGCAGGAGCTGGCGGTTGGAAGGGGGTGGAAGGGAGGAGCTGGCGCTGGTTGGATAGGAGCAGAGAGGGTAGGGGATAGGAAGTGGAGGTTGGAGGGGGTCAGGTGCTGAAGAGGAGGGGGTTGCATGGGCATTTGGTAACTTGGGAGTTCTTGACTTTGCACTTCCCTGTGGTGTCAGCCTCCTGTTTGGGACGTACTCATGGGTACGCTGTCTATAGACCATGTGCTCACAGAATGGGCCAGATCTGCACCCACAGCGAGTTTACAGTCAGTGAAGCTGAGGAGAGCTGGGGACAATGTCAGCCTTCCTGCTCGCCTGACCCTGAGCTAGTGGGAGCCAAAAAAAGCACCAGGTACAGCTCCCCTGGCATACCCTGGCACAGCCCCTTCTCAGGCATGGGAGGAGGAGGTGCTTAGAGCTAGCCTGAAACCAGCTGGAGATTCCCCTCTATCAGGGCATTCCTCACTGCCCCAGAGCTGCTTTTCAGCTGCTGCTGGGGTCAAACACCTGGACCACCAGGGCTGAGTGTGGCCTAGCTATTAAAAAATCCCCGACAGAATCACATTGAGATGGAGTACACGATAGGACAAGTAATGGGGTTAATCTGCAGGATAAAGGAGAGTTAGAAAGATTTCCCTAATATCAAACCTAACGACAAGGCCGGTTAAGCTGTGGAACAGGCTTCCAAGGGAAGTTGTGGAAGCCCATCATTGGAGAACAGGCTGGACAAACACCTGGAAGGGATGGTCTGGGTTTACTTGGTCCCACCTCAGCGCAGGGGCTGGGCTAGATGACTTTAGGTTCCTTCCAGCCCGACATTACTTTTTACGATTCTAATTAAAATCATTACATTACAGGGATGTTGTAATTATCCCAAAACCAAGCATTCTGATCCCCGGAAATTTGCAGAGAAAGTTAAACTTAAAACGCATCCAAACTTGTGGTGGTAAGAAGTGCATCCGAACAACCGTTACTTTGCCCTGTGGTGGTTTATGGTCATTTTTTGCTACTGTGCTGTTGGAGGTAGAGAGTTGCGCTAGGAGATGAATGAATACAAGCAGTGGCCACCTTTGCTAAGGCAGCCTGTGCCTTCAGCCCCATTTCGATGCTAGCCATTTTGAAAGAGGGAAGATCTTTGTGGAATTCTCACCTTATCTGTGAGCCTTTGCTGAAGAAGAAACTTTCAGTTTTGAAGAAAAATAGCAAAAAAAGATCAAGAATCCTAAAAATGATACTATAAATATAGTCCATGCACAAGTTTGAATAGTCTGTGTTATTCTGTTACTAAGACCATTAAGGACAAAAATAGATTTGACAGACTTTTCTTAACGGAGTCATTTAAAATTCATTTTTAACGGATTATCTAATTACAGCTTTCAGAGCTTCATAGATTCCATGGCCAGAAGAGACCATTGTGATCATCGAGTCTGACGTCCTGTATAACACAGGCCAGAGAACTTCCCAAAATAACTCCTAGAGCAGATCTGTTAGAAAAACATCTCATCTTCCTTTAAAACTTGCTAGTGATGGAGAATCCACTATGACCCTAGGTAAATTGTTCTTATAGTTATTTATCCTCACTGTCAAAAGTGTCCACCTCGTTTCCACTCTGTATTGGTCTAGCTTCAACTTCCAGCCTTTGGACTGTGTTATCCCTTTCTCTGCTAGACTGAAGACCCATTAGTAAATATTTGGTCCTCAAGCAAATTTGGACCTTGCAAGGGAATTAAAACCAATAATAAACAGCTCTAGAGTCATATGAGTAAGAAGAAAACAGAGAAAGAATAAATGGGACCTCTGAGCACTGAGGATGGGGTGGAGATTAAAGATTGTCCAGGCATCGCCCAACACCTCAACAAATACTTTGCCTGGGTTTTAAATAAGGGTAAAGAGGTGCTTAGGGATAGTGGCAGGGTGGCTAATGGAAATGAGGATATGGAGGTAGAAATGTCCCTGGTGGAAGACAAACTCAAACAGCTAAATGCAGAGATCCCCAATCTGTGGAGCGCCACCCAGCTCCACTCGTAGCCCCGGCCCTGCACCCGGGGCTCTGGCTGCAGGCCGCAGCTGGCAGCCCTGTGCCTGGGGATCTCCGCTCCCAGGGGTCCCCTCCCAGCCCCAGCTATGGCCCCAATCTCAGCCCCCTTACTCCTGTCCACATCCCTCCTAGAGCCGTGGCCCCGCTCCTGGCCCTGGCTCCAGGGGAATGCAGAGAGGGGTAAGGGGGGGGTGGGACACAAGGTGAAAAGTTTGGGGACCACTGTCTTAATAGGACTAAATCAGGGGGCCCAGATAATCTCCGTCCAAGAATATTAAAGGAACGGGCACATGAAATTGCAAGACTAATAGCAAGGATTTTTAATGAATCTGTAAACTTGGGTGTCTTACCCTATGACTGGAGAACTGCTGATATAGTTCCTATTTTTAAGAAAGAAAAAAAGGTGATTTGGGAAACTACAGGCCTGTGCGTTTGACCTCAATCGTATGCAAGGTCTTGGAACAAATTTTGAAAGAGAAAGTACTTAAGGACAGAGGTAAACAGTAATTGGGATAAAATACAACACGGGTTTACAAAAGGTAGATCGTGTCACACCGACCTGATCTTCTTTGAGGAGAAACTGATTTTTTAGACAAAGGAAATGCGGTAGCTTTATTCTACTTGGATGTTGGTAAGACATTTGATATAGTTCCATATGGAGAAGATGGGGATTCACGAGAGAACTGAAGGTAGATAAGAAACTGGTTAAAGGGGAGATTACAATCTGTCATACTGAAAGGTGAACTGTCAGGCTAAAGTCTTGGGACCGATCTCATTTAACACGTTTATTACTGGCCTTAGCACAAAAAGTAGGAGTGTACTAACACCATCTGCGGACAACAAGAAGTTGGGAGGTATTGCCAATATGGAGGAGCAGCAGAATATCACACAAGAAGGTCTGGACAACCTTCTAAAGAGGAGTAATAGAAATGGGCTGAAATTTAACAGTGCAAAGTGCAAGGTCATGCACTTAGGGACGAACAACAAGAGTTTTTGCTATAAGCTGGGGCTGTATCAGCTGGAAGGCACAGAGCAAGAGAAAAACCTGGGTATATTGGTTGTTCACCAGATGACTATGAGCTGCCAATGTGAAGCAGCCATGAAAAAGGCTAATGTGATCCTAGGATACATCAAGCGAGATATTTCCAGTGGAGAAGGGAAACTTAACAAAAAAAAGAATTCATCAGGGTCAGAGAGCAAATGAAAATAATTTCAAACCAAAACAGTTAAAGTTTGGCAAAAGAATTAGCAACTAAAAATAAAGTATTATGATGGAAAATGTTAGGCAACATTAAATTCAGACATCACAACTAGTCCCGCCCATGAGAACCTCTATGTGGGGTCAAATCCTCAGCTGGTGGAAACTGGCTTCAGTGGAGCTGCTCTGATTTATAGCAGCCGAGGATCTGATTCAGTATGTCTCTGTGGTAGTATTGCTAAGTGTCTCAGGTGAGCTCCTGGAGTCAGCAGACAAAGGGTACTCCTGAGAACTCCACGAGTACAAATTCAACCCACTGCGCTTAGTTTTGGTTGTAGCCATTGTTTGAAAGAGCTGGGTCTTGCTCAAACTGTGAGATTCACAGAGTAAATCTGATTCATATGTCTGATGTAGTGTGCTCAGACTTTGAGCTCCTGGTATCAAGGGTCTCCTTGCAAGTTGCCCCCTGATTTGCAGAAAACCGAGAAGATTGCAGAAGCCCTTGTCTTTCTGAAAAGAGACTGATTCGAGTATATGCCAATAAAGTGAGGAATGTGGACAGCAAAGTATAAAAATGGGAAAGAGAGACGGACACTTAGGAAATAGCGAGGAATGTTCAGTTAGCAGCTGACAAACAGCAGAGCAGGAAACAGTGGGGAAAATGGGATATTTACAAATCAGCAGAGGCAGATGATATATATCCCCATGTTGAAGGAATTTAGAGAACTAGTGGCAATCACATGGGGAAAGTCCCTGGGAACTGGGGGAAATAGAAAAGGACAGGAGAAAAAATGTTGATCATCCCCAGCACCCAAAAACCATGTGAATCAGTAAATCTAACTAAAATCCCTGGGAAAAGAATATAAATCTGTAAACCTGCACACCAGAGGAAAATGAAAACATGGGCAATGAGCAGCATGTTTATGAAGAGCAACCTGTGTACAATCAATCTCTTTGCTATTTTGGATACAGATATAAAATGGAAGAAGAGAATGCAATTAATATCTGCACTTTGCTAAATCTTGGATACAGCATCTCAGTGCATCGTATGGGAGGAATTCCCTGTTTTGTTTGCACAACTCAGGAGCAACTTTCAGAGGACTTAGCCATTAGTCTGCTACCAAGGTGATATCTCACCCCATGTATGTATAGAAGGAATGCACATCTGCAGTTCATTCCCCTGCCCAGGCTGTTCCCCAGCCCTCCTCCACACACAGCATGAACGCATCAGCCAAAGGGAACTGTTTCTTATAGCATCAGGCACTTACATTCAGCGCATTCTTAGCAGCTTCTGCTTCTGAGCGACTGTCAAAGCTGACAAAGCCTACAGGCTGAGGAGAAAAGAGAAGAGGAGAGAGTCAGGGGATGACTCAGGGAAAGAGCAGCACCGTTGCCTCACAGATACAGGGACCCTGCTCACTACCACCCACCAAAGATATTTGGGACCTGTAGTCCCCAACAGTCATCTCCCTGTTTCAGAGCTGAGGGGAGCCGAGAACCACCCTGCAGATCTCTAAGGGCCGTATCTGCCCAATGGGCTTCACTTTGGTCACCTCTGCGATAAAATCACCACCTCTGCTGCCTTCCCCACCTTCCTCTGGAAGGTGTAAGTGTGCAGCGCCTGACATGAGTGTGGGGAGACATGGGGTGCACTCAGGGCCGGTGCAACCATTTAGGCGAACTAGGCGGTTGCCTAGGGCGCCAAGATTTGGGGCCGCCAAAAAGTGGCGCCCCCCTCAAATTTTTAAATGGTTGCAGCCGCTGCTGCCGGAAGGGCTGAGCTGCCGGTGGCAGCCAGCAGCCCAAGGTGTCCCCCGGGTCAGGGCGCCGCCGTCACATTCAGGCAGCCCAGGGCGCCTCCCCCCCCCAGGGTCAGGGAGCCCTGGGGTCAGTGCGCCGCCGCCGCAGCCCGGCAGCCCAGGACACCCCCCGCCCCCGGAGTCAGCGAGCAGCCGCGCAGCCGGGCAGCCCAAGGGGTCCCCTGGCCCAGGGAAACCCGGGATGCCGGCTGCCGCGGAGGCGCTCTAACCCTGGGTCAGGGTGCCGCCACCGCAGCCAGCAGCCTGGGGGTTCCCTGGGTCAGCGGCGCCGCTGGAGGTAGGCGGCAGGTAGCTCCTGTGGAGCTGCCGTAGTGGTGCCTGCGGATGGTCGGCTGCTTGGGCGGCTCCGGTGGACCGCCCGCAGGCACTACTGCTGCAGCTCCACCGGAGCCGGGACCAGCGTGGGGGGCGGCGAAATTGCCGTCTGCCTAGGGCGCTCAAAATCCTAGCGCCGGTCCTGGGTGCACTGTGTACCCAAAGGCCTAGTACAGTGTAACTGAAACAGCACTGGCTTCCCCAGTTGGCTACAACCATGTTCTTAAAGTGTAGCCTTCAGGGACCCTCCATCGTTCATCTAGGTCATGCTCAACTGTGGACAGCCACAAACTGGCTGGGGACTCCTACCTCTTAGGCAAGGCCGAGAAGGGCTGTGCTATGACTGAGGAGGAAAGCTGTGTTCAGGGGCGACCACAGGATTCCTGCTCTCTTCCAGGTGCTTGGGAGAGAAGATGAGTCTGGAGTCTCCAGTTACTCCTGAATCCTTGCTTCCCTCCATTTTTCCTGCTGGGTAATCCCAGGGGAGCTGTGGCACAGAACTATGAGCTCTGCCCAGAGGATGCTGCTGCTGGGGCTGGGGCTATGTGTAGGGGGAAAGAGCTAAAGAACAGGCTGAGCACAAGGCTCTCCCTGCGCTGGGCCGGAATGCAGGCTAAGTGATGCTCTCCGCACCGAGCAGCTCTCCCCGTACGCAAGGGAAAAAATCCCGTTATCTGTGATGCTGAGCTCGAGCTCTTTTCCCGAAGGCTTGATTTCCCCTAGGAATGCTAATGAAAGGACAGGTACTGCCTGGAGCCGCTCGCCCCAGCTGGCCTGCACGCCTTCCCTTACAGGGTAAAGACGCTGCAGTGTAACACTGCGATGTGCTGGAGGGTGGGGCTGTTCGTCATGCTTCTCCTGAGCATTTTAGATTTGATTCACGGTTCCACTTGTCCACCGAAAGCGCAGACTCGGCAGCATCTTCACGGAGAGCTCACAGATCTGGAGCCATAACACAGTGCTACCTTCGCAGTACATACCCCGTTGGGGGCACTTCATTACCTTGCTGCTAATTTCTAAATTGCCTCCTCTCCCTCCCCCCAAGAAATACAGGTTTCTGCTCCTTGCATTCAGCACAGCCAGCGGCTATGGTGCGGGGAGGGTGGGGGCAAGGGAACATCCTGAATCTGGGCATGCAGTGAGGCCGCTAGGTGCGATCATTTGCTGTTTCTAATCAGTTTACAGCTAATGACTGATACTGAGGTTCTGAGCACTGGTTAGGCTTTTACCTGTTTAGAGGTGAGTTTTATCAGAGAGCCTTCATAACCCTGCAGGAAAAGAGAAAAAGCATTGTTTAGTCAAGGCACTCACCAGGTCATGGCGAACAGTCAGCACTTAGCGCTAAGAGGGCAAAAGGAGTAGGGCTTGGCATTGTTTTTCACCGTTTTACAGGGCGCGCT
The DNA here is from genome assembly GCF_003597395.2 of Chelonoidis abingdonii. Lineage (NCBI taxonomy): Eukaryota > Metazoa > Chordata > Testudines > Testudinidae > Chelonoidis > Chelonoidis abingdonii. The sequence continues at coordinate 3,353,147 of NC_133773.1, read as the reverse complement.
GGCCCTTTAAGGCAGGCGACAGACCTACCAGAGTGCCACTAGTAGTGCCAGCCTAGAACAGAGCCATATGGACCATAGGCCACAGCAAGGCCTGCTGGGAAGGGAAGTTATACAGAGGCAGGGAGAGGCCAGGGGAATGGGCAGAGAAAGCTAGAGGCTGGGAGAGGTGCTCTGGATCTCACCATAGGTGGCTGGCAGGAGGCCTAGGAGGCCAGTTTCCAGTGCAGTTTCTGCAGAACGCCGAGGAAGGGTCCTTGGGGTGGGGCAGAGAAGTGGGCATATTCTGGGGATGGATCAGCCAGCTAATAATCCTTCCAAGGGTCAGAGCTCCCAGGATGGGGAGGGGTAAGCTCCCGAACAGCTATAAAAGGATACGGCACAGAGAACACCCCTTTGCTGGGCATAGAAACAACCCACGCTACAGCCCTTGATGTTACCAAAGCAGTGCAAAGGGGCTGTACAGTTCCCTAAACTGAGGATTCCCCTGGCCCTGATTCACTCCCCCACAGCCTAGGGGATGTGTTGGAGGCTGCCCACAGGAGTGGGTTGTGACAGAACGTACTCCTGTGTTCACATCCTACACACAATTGTAATCATCTTTGTCCAAAGTATGCCTTGTGAGGTATCATCTGAAAACTCATAATTTGCTCATCAATATTGTCCTGGTAAAATGTGTAGCAACATTATATGTGAAGTTATAAGATTCCACTGTACGGTGTTAACACATGTTCCAAACTGAGGCTGGCAAATAGGTCTGTCTCAAATAAAGGGGTGAGTTGCTGTGCTTAATTTGCATTTAAGCAGTAAACAGGGTCATCAAGCAGGAAAGAGAGACAAAGGAACCTTACACCGGTGAGAAAAAAGCAGCAGGGAACATCCTTCTATATAGACCTTTTGTCTCCTGGTACCCAGCTGGAAACGTTTTCCAAAAGGGGGACTGAAAATATAAAAAGGGAGGGCAAAGACCCTGCCCTCCCCCTGCTCAGCCCATTGCATTCAAGGCACTTGAAGCAACAAGACTAAGGAAGCATTTGTTGGATTTTGGGGAAAGGGTTTCCTGGCCTAAGAAGTTTGGTCAGAAAGACTGCCAAAAGCATGTAGTGAGAAAACATTGCTTTGAATTGAACAGTTTGTTAAGGTCCACACTACAGACCTGCTGACTTAGCTACTGCCTCTCGGAGAGGGGGATTAACTACGCTGACAACACAAACTCTCCCATCGGGGCAGTGGCATCTTCCCTAAAGTGCTACAGTGGCGAGCTGCACCAGTGCGGCGGTAGCATTGTATGTGTAGATAATGCCTACGAGCTTTATCTTTATTTTTTTTGTAACCATTTCTGACTTTTATGCCTCATTACTTGCACTCAGTTAAAATCTCTCTTTGTAATTAATAAACTAATTTTACTGTTTTATCTAATCCAATGTGTTTAAATTGAAGTGTTTGGAAAAGTCCATTTAGGGTGACAAGTTGTCTGCAAATTATTTCTACCAAAGAGATAATGGACTTGATACAAACTTGTACTGTCCAGGAGAGGGCTGGCCAGTACAGGAGATACACTTCTGGGAGTGCGTTGGGGTCACCCTGCAGTATAATCCAGGCTAGTAACAGCCCAGGCATGGCTGGCTGGGCCCCAGCACACACACAGACATAGCTGGGACTGACTGATATGCTAGAGGCTGTTTTGAGCAGGCCAGGCTGGAGGCTACAGCGGCAAATTGTAAAGAACACAGCAGATCACAGAGCAGAGGTGACACAGCCAGTGGTAGATTAGCCACTGGGCCAACGGGGCCCATGCCCAGGATCCCCGGCCAATTGGGGGGCCCCCGGAAAATAGGCGCCTCTATGCCCCGACCCACTCTATCCATTCGGCATTCCTGCTAGGAGCAGGGTTGGGGCATGAGAGCTTGTCCTGCTCCACCCAACACTTCTGCCTGGGAACAGGGTTGGGACACAGGGGCTTGTCCCGCTCCCCCTGGTACTTGTGCTAGGGAGCAGAGTAGGGGCACAGTTGCTTGTCCAGCTCACTCATGGCAGAAGCACCAGGCAGGCAGAGCAGGACACGTCCCCACACCCCAACCCCACTCCCCGGCACAAGCGCTGGGCAGGTGGAGCAGGGAAAGCCACCACATCCCAACCCCATTTCCCCAGCAGGAGTGTGAGAAGGGGAAGGGACTGCAGACGGAAGGAGTGGGGAGAAGCCCCCCACTTGCTCTGGCCCGCAACCCCACAAAATCATAATCCGCCTCTGGACACAGCTACTCATTAGTCTGGATCGTCCCCTAGTATGTCACAGGGGCGTTGCTGTAAATTATTGCAGGTGCTGAACTGGTGTATAGCCACCTTTGCCCGCCACCTCAGGGCCTGTGCCAAGCCCAGCTTCACCAAGCCCAAAGAGCCTAAGCTGTGGGATTCAGTGCTTACAATTGTTCTAGCTGCAAAAGCTGGAACCGCCTGCCTGTGCCCAATTATTCCTTATAACTGGAAATGCTCATTTTGTGTGGTTCTAATTTAAGACTGAAGTGAAGTAAGAAACGAGAGAAAGCTTGTTAGGATTATCCCAGCATCTGGAATTCCACAGTAGTCCATAGAAATGCTGTGTGGGTATTTGAAGTGTGATCCTCATGTGGATAATAGGGTCCCATATTTTAAGAGAGACAATATCCCAGATTCAGTTCTTGAGGGATTAAGAGACTCTGTGGGTCTGGAGAGGGTTAAAAGTGACATGGTCATGCGGCTAAATGTAAATCAATGCAGCGTTTGGACCTCCCATGTAATCAGGCAGACTGAAATAGCTTCTCAGTCTTCTGCCAGGAAAAAATATTGCAACATCTTCTGTCATCATGTCTATGGGCAATGAATGAAATGATCAATGAAGTAGCCTTTCTTGGGGAAACTGATGATGCAACAGGCAAAGCAAGACCCGATAGATTCCACAGCACTGCTGAGCGACTACGAGCTTTCACTGTGCCCCCTATACAGAACTCAACTCTTCGGGGAGTGACTCATACTTCATCATTTATTTACATGTCACCACTTTTTCCCAAATTCCCAAGCGATTTGATTGTACGCACTCATTATATGCAAAGGTTCACCAGATAGATTCTGGGGAGATTCCCAAGAGCCCCTACATGAGTTAGGAGCACAAGTTCCATTGCAAGTCAACGGGTCTTGCACGTTCAGCACTCTTAGGTGCTTTTGAAAATCCAACTCGGTATGAATAAGTTTTCGCCTGTCACCTCCCCTACAGTGTGTCTGTTCCCTGAGCAGAGGAGTGCAGCTGTTAGAATCAGGGATCCAGTGAAAGTACTCAGGATTACAAAGCCAAAAGAGGCTTTCTGCAAATAGTGTGCAATATTCATGGACAATTTGCTATTCCTGCAAACATTCCTGCCAATAAACGAGGTTGCTGGCATAGCTGTGAAAGGGGAGCACAAAAGAAGGGCAAACACAGGGTACATCTATACTGCCCACTGGATTGGCGGGTAGTGTTCGATGTATTGGGGATCAATTTATTGTGTCTCGTCTAGATGCGATAAATCGATCCCCGAAACTACGCCTGTACTCCACCTCGGCAGGAGGAATAAGCAGAGTCAAAGGGGAAGCCGCGGTGGTCAACTCGCTGCCGTAAGGACGGCTAGGTAAGTCGAACTAAGATACTTCGACTTTAACTATGCAAATAGCGTAGCTGACGTTGCATATTTTAGTTCGAACCCCCTTCCCCCCCCCCCCTCAGCGTAGCCCTGGCTACAGCTGAAGCTCATTTGTTTAAAAATTCAGTCCAACGTTTGCAGCCATTGTTTTGCAGTATCCCCCAGCTCAGCAAAGCATATGGATTCTGATGGGGCTACTGGCTTCCACAGTCTGGCAAAGTATTTTAAATTATTAATGTTGTTATTAATTAGGAGCATTACAATAGCGGCTTGGAGCCCTACTCCTGGACCAGGACCCCATTGTGGTAAGTGGCGCACAAATACATTCACGGACTTTCCTCAGCTTCACAGGGACGTTTTAACCATTTTGTCTAAAACCAGACGCAAATCTGAATATTGAGTTTAAAATGTCAGTAAACTATGACAAGAGAGGGGTGTTGAACACTGTATTGGCTATATCCTAGTTTAATAAATTGCAAACAGGAAACATTAACTCAGATTTGGGATTCAAGAGAAACTCTGTGTCCATGGGCTCCAATATACAGTGTGTGTCCTCCGCATTACTTTGGGGAATTTAAGACACCGGGAGTCTCCCACTTAAAATTCCCCCAGGGAGTGGAAAGTGGATGAAAGGCAATTTAAACAGGGATTCATTGGTTATACCATCAGTACAGGAAATGCTGTAGATGACACACACACACACACACACAATTAGTGTGCCTAAAAAGAGAGAAGGTCTGTCACAAATCTTTGCAGAGCACCCCCTTTAGGAGCTGAGTGGTAACCTTCATCCACATTCGTGGGAGTAATACTGTACCACACAAACATACATTTTGTGATAACTCATGAACTAGTGACCCTCCACCTACGCTGTTTTAGGATGTTGTCACCTAGAAACGTACACAATTCAGCAATTTTAAAAAATTTAACATGAAAAACATCTTTTCTGTATCAAAAAAATTTGTGTTGCAAATGTGTTGCACTGTTATACTCTATTTTTAGTAGTTCTATGTACACATTTTCTTCTAGTGAGAGTATCTTATATTGTAATGGCAGTGACAATGGTTGCTGTATGCAGTCATCCTAATATAGAAGGTACTCCAGAGAGGTTGGTCCCTTCAAATCCAGGCTTGTCAGGTATCCTCAACACAGAGCAGACTGATGCCGGCTCTCTTTTCATAATACTCTTCAGGGGATTTTCTGTCTAGGTATTGTGCTCCAAACACTGCAGACTCAGGAGACTCTTGAGTTGCAAATACATCGGCACAGTATTCTGCTTCTGACCTTACCAAAATGATTTGCAACTCTGAAAGCAAGTTACTGTGTTATGACAATGTATTATGTGATAGTGACTTTGTCTCAGACCATGCTGAGAGTTGCTCTAAAAAAGGAACACCTTGTTTCTGTTGATTGAAGACAAATTTGATGAACAGATGATGAGGAGATTATGGTTCAGCCCTGCTGTAAGACTGGAAGAAATGTAGGTGGGGATAATTTCTTCAGCTAGCTGAATACTGGTGGAGATCTACTCAACAAAAATGTGACCTATGTTAGAACAATCTGATGAAACAAGCCAGACTATACCCAATAAGATGCATCCAACATGACAGCAGAGAATAACTATCATTAGGGTTTGTGTTTGCTAAGCCACTCAGCCTGGTTTCCAAAGTTCCAGACAAGGGCAAGTTGATAATAATGCTGTTGACGATGCATCATGACTTGGTTTCAGTGGTAGCTGTGTTAGTCTGTATCAGCAAAAAAACAAGGAGTCCTTGTGGCACCTTAGGGTATGTCTACACTACAAAATTAGGTCAATTTTATTCAGTCGATTGTGTCTGTCCACACTAAGCGCATTAAGTCGGCAGAATGTGTCCTCACTACCATGGCTAGCATTGACTTACAGAGCGGTGCACTGCGGGTAGCTATTCCACAGTTCCCACAGTCTCCGCTGCCCATTGGAATTCTGGGTTAAGCTCCCAATGCCTGATAGGGCAAAAACAGTGTTGCGGGTGGTTTTGGATACATGGTGTCAGGCCCTCCTCCCTCCATGAAAGCAACAGCATACAATTGTTTTGTGCCTTTTTTCCTGGGTTACCCATGCAGATGCCATACCATGGCAAACATGGAGCCCGCTCAGCTCACTGTCACCGTACGTCTCCGAGGTGCTGCTGGCAGATGCAGTACAGCATTGCTACACAGCAGCAGCAGCTCCTTGCCTTTGCGGCAGATGGTGCAGTACAACTGACAGCTGTTGTATGTCTCCTGGGTGCTCCTGGCAGACCTCAGTGAGGTTGATCATGGGCGCCTGGACAGATATGGCTATCCTCCTCCCAGAGCACTGCATGGGAGCCAGAGACTCCAGGTCATTCTCTTCTTTAAGCTTCATCTCATGGAGATTCAGTCCTGCCTGGAATATCATGCAAGCTGGAGGCTTCTGTCTCGAGCTGCTCTCCCAGCTGGCAGCACCACGTGGTTGCACCTACCCCAGCCTATCCCTTGCTTCCATGGCTCATGAAGCCTGGACAGTAGTAAGGAGCAGTTCAACTGTAGGCTGAGCA
>NC_133773.1:3316215-3346118 GCF_003597395.2 Chelonoidis abingdonii | reverse complement strand
GAGGAAGGGCTGGGGTCAGTCTTCTCCTTTAGAGTGTTGCTCCAAAAAAACTGCCAGGACCGCATTGTGAGCGGGATCAGGCACATCCAGATATACACCATCTGGGTATAACAGATTGTACAATTTAATTCACACAGCAAATCCTTTTCCAATGGGTTGACAGGAGAACAGAGACTAAAGAAAAACGCATGCTGAGCCGAGAGAGGACAGATAGAAACAGAAAGTGGGGATGACACTGGGTGGGACATAGGAATATTTCTCACACCTATAGCTGTGATTACATCTAAAGAAAGGGGAACAGAAGGAAACTTTTACGCCCTAAGGGTAGAACGAGATACTCCAGCATTTATCGAGCAAGGGTAGCAATACCCAAGTATTTAAACATGAGACCGTAGGGCCAGTTCGATCAACTGACAGGAATGGGGCGATGACGTTACCAGTCTCGTCATCAGTTTCCTGATTTTCCTAACAATCAAGTGGTGGCGAAGGTGGAGTAGGGAAAAACTATAAGTAAAGATATGGGGTTTTGTTTGGGACTACTCCAGGACGAAGAAAAAGCCCAAAGGGGACGCATGGGACAATTTCTTATAAGATGGCTTTCCTGTTTACAATAGGTACATCTTTTCTGTGGACAATCCATCCTCCAATGTCCCTCCTGCCCATATATAAAGCAAACACCTTGTTTAGGTTGAGGGTTTAACCCCCGGCGGGGGCAGGGCCTCCACTGTTCCCAGTTCTTGCTTTTGCCCCCTCCTTTTGTTAGGGTCCTGCATATTTTGCATCTGCAGTGCCATAAGCTTGGATTCTGCCTTGTCCTTTTTCCTTTCCAATTGTCTATGAAAATGCTGTGCTGCAGCCAAAATTCCTTCTAAATCTTTGCCTTCCCAATCCACTACATTGATTCTTAACTATTCTCCCACCTTAGGCAGGAGTCCTTGCACAAAAGCAGCCACCACTACAGCTTGCCTTGCTGTCTCCTCAGCATCATCAATCCCCCAATACCATTCAAACATTTACTTAAGACATTCCATATAGTCTGCTGGACTTTCTCCCTTATTTTGTTTACAAGCATTTATTTTTGCCTGATACGTTTTCTTGGGGCAGATGGAAAGGACTTCCCTAACTAGGGCATCCCTGCGCATAATTAAGGCCTCGTGGGTAAGACCCTCACTAGTTTCCAGCCATTAAGCTCTCTGACAAAGGCGAATAAGGGTTTCCCTGGGCAATATGGCTCTTAAAAGTTGCTCCATATCAGCCCAGGAAGGGTCACTGTCGGCATTCCACAAATAAGTCAATTAACTCGTCTGAGGGGGCCGTAGGGTTAGTCTGAGTTGGTCTAGAAAGGCACAGGGGAACTGCGCCAGCCTGATAAACAATTTTTCCTGCGCCTCTTTCCCATCTCATCATGCCACTCAAAATACGCATTGAACTGTTCTTGACACACAGCGTTGGCAAGAAGTGCACCCCGCAGATGCACAATCCTGTCAAGGTTGAAACCTTCCTTCAGGGGAAACTGCAGTTTTGGATCATCTCTGGTATACCAAATAGGTGTGCATAAATAGATAAAAAGGGATTTTGTCGAAAATCCCACTCATTGTTAAACTGGTAGTGAAACAATGCTTGTGCCCATGAAAGAAATAATGTAGCAAGAAAAAGGATCGGGCCCAAACAAACTGCGGTTTCAGGAAGTTAGAGGAAAAAAAAGTTAATTTTCTCCAATAACTACAGAGTTAAGTAGTAAAACTAAGTATAATGTTAAAAGGTGTTATGAAAATAAAAATCTTGGGTTTCTTTAGAATGTCTGTAAATAATCAGCACTCTTGATTTGTAAAATTGTGTGTACAATAATTGGTGTTTTGGGGTTGTAAAGAATGGAACACGAAACTAAACAAGAAAACAGCCCCCGATCAACAGCCAAAGTTGTGACTGCAATAGGGCAGTCAAGGCCAGGAGAATGGTAAAAAACTTAAATCTGTTTTGGTTACCAAAAAAAAAAGCAAATAGAAACTGTAGTGAGTACCCCACACTAAGCCTTGAGGTGGCTCTGTGTAATCAATGGTCATGTTGCCAAAGGGAAGCCAAAATGAATTGTGTTTTCCATTTTAAATCAACATGTATTCAAAGGTAGAAACCATTAAAACTTGACCTGCCTATAAAACAAATATAGGAAGTAATTCCTCTGTTTTGCCTACAATCAGCAAATATATTTGTAAAAAAGTTTTTATTTAAATGTTGTAATTGGAAGACTTGACCTTAAACAAGGTCACAGACCCCATCCCTTGGACATCGGAGATTAATGAGGCTTTCACTCAGGTTAAGCATGTTCTGGCCTGAGCATTGGCACTGGGCCTCCCTGATTATAAGAACCCTTTACTCTCTGTTGTCATGAGAAAAGCAGAGACCTGCTGTATATTTTAGTTCCTCTGCTGCTCTTATGAGTATGTGTTAGTTTTATTAATGTATTGTGAACCTAATTTTATTGAACAAATTATAACTACATCATGTGCAGTTTCACAGATCCAGTATGGTTAAAATGCCCTTAGAAGGTCACTTCCAATTAAAAAACCACACTCAGCCCTCATAAAATTTTCTACCAGGGTACCCAGTGCATCAACCAACAGTGCCCTGTTGGTATTGACTCAGATGAATATTTATTCAATAGATGACACAATGTGTAATTATTGCCAGGTATTAATGAAATGTGTTAGGTTTTTTGTATACAGCAGCTCTGTCGCTTGCTGAAACCAGAAGACTGGGTCTACATGGAGGTCCACCAGACGAGGGACTGCCGCTCCATTGCTGAAGCCCTCTATCAAATCTGTAAATCATCAACTCGTGGTGAATGCCAAGAAGTGATCTACCTGCTCGTGTTACTCCTGTACGCCTCGACTAGGGTTCAAATTTGCCTTCTGGCGTTGTTGCCTCTGGACACAGGAGGAGAAAAAGGTTAAAAACTCTAAACTTCTCCTTGTCAGCTGACAAACCCACTGAGCCTCTTACTCTGCCACGTGAGGACATAATAAGCCTCAACAAAGCAAGGTGGATTGTGCTAGAACCTCTCCCTTGCGGCCGTCACTTGAACGCTAAGTGAATTGAGACTACGAATCTCGAAATAGCTTCGGGGCTAGCCAAAACTACTGAAAATGAAACTTTAATATCCTTTAACGCTTCTCCTCCTTAATGAACTTGGGTGGGAGTGGAAATATGGAATAAAGTAATATTTTTCTTAATCTTAGCCAATCAGTACCTGCTAGTACAACCAAACATATTCACAAGGAACTTGTCTGGACCGCGAGAATATTTTTGCTTTAGAGCTATTGCCGGTACCACACAACAAGCCTGTACCTTGTTATAGTATTCTCCCTCCTGTGATAATTTGAACCCCCCTGTTCAATGGACCATTATTAATCCAGACAGGGTGCATTTAATTAAACGCTACCCGGGACTGTGAGTTCTCCCTGGCCTATTCCCATCTCCAGAATCACTGCTACCTGCCCCAATTATTGCCTGAGGGCTGCCTTGGGTTGGTACAGACTTGGGGTCATCCTGCCCGGCCAAAGGAGGGTTCTGTAGCTGCCCTTATGGAGATAGGGAAAAGAGTGTCGCCTGTTTAAAATATTTACCAAAACCAACGAAGTGATGAAATATGGGCAAATTGGCCCAGGCCATAGCTTATTTCGGGCACAGGTAAAACAGTAATCCGGGGGTGGAGTGGGCGAATTGTAGGTTGTCTCCACCTTCGTCTTCTACCCTAGATTTACTGCTGAAAATGCTTTAAGCATCGCTGACGCAGGGAAGGCATTGCCGGTGGATCTGGCTTTTCTGAGGGTGGGGATTTTCTGAGGACCAGCTTAATGGCTGTGTCGGAAAGATCTTAAAACACAGGCTTGGCCCACCGCCCTTACGGATGCTTCAGGCGTACCATCTGGTTTGTGGCCATGGAGATGTTCTGGATGGAGATGCAGGTGCTCACAGTGCTCCTTCCAGGCCTACGGGCCAGTGAAAGGAGTGTGGGTTCCCACATACCGAATCCTCCCAGATCCGTGGGAAGGTTGCTTGTGGGACTGGGTCATCCACTGGAATGTGTGGGAAATCAAACCTCCCCATGGCCCTAATCGTTTCCTTGTCAGTGCCCCGGCTATAAAGCCTGACTTTTGGATTGGACTTGATAATCTATGGACCTATTGACCTTTAAAACCTCCCCAACTCCAATGCATCAAAAAAACCCCTCAAATCCGGTGAAGTCCTCACTGTTCACCACCACGTGTGTTGGAAAGGTACTGGGCACGTCACAGCCCTTGACTCTCAACCCTAATGCAGGCAAATAACAGTTGTGCATATGTTAACTCCTCTTCTGTCCTATACGATGTAGCTTTTCATCTAGTCACCGCCTCAGGTACCCACACCATATACGTGCCTACCGAGAAATCATATCAAGTTCCTTTGCAGTTCCAAATTCCTTTTGAATTGGACGTCTGTGGTACCTGATCATTTTAGCAATCTATTGTCTCTATTATCTGAATTCAGAAAATCTCAGATATAACAACAATATCTCCTAGAAAATATATGTAACGACGCACTTAATGCCTTTTAGACTGCACACATGTCCTCTTCCCTTTGTGTAGAAACAGATCTCTATTATCAGGTTATGAAAGTCCTCCACCCAACCCAACGCTCATAGTATATGTGGGTTATTTTAGGAACTGGAATATTCATGCTTGTGGGAATTTTGTTTTGGTGTTGCTGTTGTTGTAGAACCTGTTACCCTCAGTGCCTCTACTCAAGACAAGATACTCAAACCGTGCCCCAAGCAGTAGCTCTTCACCCTATACGGAAGATAGACATTACCACCATGGACTATTATAATTTTTTAAACCCAAGCTCTATCACACAGGAAAACGAATACTCGACTCTCCCACAAATAGAGAATCCCTGTTCTATGGATCAAGACCAAACTAATAACCACAGTGAGGAGTTCGATGCCATGTAAATGTAAAGGCATCAAAAAGGAGGGAATTGATAGGGAAAACAATCCCTCCCCTATTATCTTAAGCCCTAGGCCTTTGAGCAAAAATAATTTAGAGCTTTAACTTGCTTGTTTTACTGTATAAAGGGCATGCCAAGGCAGAAAGATGTAGTCAGGGCCCCAAAAAGAGGAACTAGAATTGGATAAAGGGGAACCAGGAGATCTGTTAAGTTATAACAGCTGAGTCTGCTGTCGGGACTACAGAAAAAGTGCTAGAACAGTCAAACCGCAGACTTGACTGGCAAAGACAATAACAGGAAAATAGGAAAGTGTGTAAGAGTTGCTTGCTAAATAGCAATATGTATGCCATAGGGTAAATATTTGTCATGTTTTGCAGCATTAGCAATTTGTATTCAAATAAGGCTGTATTTATGTGTGACGTTTTGCGGTTTTAACCTTTATAAGCTCAGGAACATTTGTAACAGGCAGAGCAGCTTAACCCTTGCTAGGGTGACCCGCTGGTTCTCCCTGGGTGCGCACATTTGTAATCAATAAAGGCGCCTCAGGCTATCTGATTCAAATTCAATAGAGTGGTGGTCTTTTCCCCAACATGGCCAATGCACATGGCAGAGGGGCATAGCTGGCACACAATGGCACATACTACACCGGCAGATGCGCAGGTGAATGGTGCGGTCGATGTGGCCAGGTCCTACGATGGTGTCTCCCAAATAGACACATGGACAGAGTTGTCACCAGGATCTTGCCTCAGGTGGAGGGGGCTATCTGCAAGCAAGAACTGGTCTGTCCTCCAAGGTCTGTGAGTGAGGGATCACCCCCCAGGACAGGCCACAAATCCCCGATAACGACAAAAAAAGAAATAGTTTTCCCACATAATTCTCCACTACACTGATACTAAAAGTGGTGCTAATAACATGGACCATCTTGCAAGAATGCACTCCTGCAGATGCAAGATAAATAAGTGGCCAGTGGTTCTTTTTGTCAACATGCTTGACATTGCTGGCTTTGCAAATCTCATTGTTTGGATCAGTAACAATCCTGTTCGGCACCACACTTGACCAGGACAAAGAAAACGCCTTGTTCCGTATCAGTCTAGGAGAACAACTTGTAGGTGCACATGTAAAGAGAAGAATCTTCTATAACCATCATCCTCACCATGCCCATCAAAGCAGCACTCTTGTCCCCTGGCTACCACTGAAAACCAGCCACCGCTGGAACACCTGGCAAACTCAGCAGTGGATGCTGCCATACTTGATCAGAAGAACTGCAAACAACGTGGAGAATGCAGTGACTTTGTATGCACTGACCACTCCACATTACCGCTGATGTGTGAAAACTGCATATAGGCTTATGCTGAATGGGACTCCTGCTAGTTCTTTCAATTTGCTCGTTAAATAAAGTGTTTTCACCTAAAACACTGAAGGATTGTTCTTGGTTCCTGAATGCATTTGGGGTAAAAAATTTCCCCCATGACACCATTAATGTAACTTTTATCTCGACACTGGATGAAGGTTTAATAAAGGTGAAAAGGAAGAGAAAGAAAACCTGAAGCTAGCTTCCATCAGAATACTGGCCTCTCTTAATCCCGAGGGCCTTGGTACCATTGCAGTCCATCCCAGAGTCCACCGGGTCCCAGTGCAAGTCAGTCTCTTTCCTCGTCTTAGCCCAGGGGATTCTCGTCCTACTTCTGCAAGGGCAGAGGCACTGCTGGCTGTCTGGGTGCTGGGGAACTCAACAGCCAGTTGCCTCCACCCCAGCGGAGTTCCCTCCTTTTAACTCCTCCTTCAGCCCTGGCTTGGTTTGCAGGTATGGAGGGCTGGGACTTTCCAGCCCAAAGCAGCTCCTTAACCCCTCCCGTGCTGGTGCAGGGTTTGATACCCCTTCACAGGGGTCAGTGGAGGTATGGAGGACACAGCTGAGATGAAGTCAGTAGCTGCTCCTTCTCAGGCAAAGTCTGAAAACCACGTATAGAAAGCAAGTATGGGCAGCGGCTGGGACCTTCTCACAATTTGGCAGGTTAGTTTCTTTTAGAACTCTTCCAACTAGAGTGAGGCTGAATAATTCCCTGTGGGACTGGGCTGGGTAGATGGAGGGGACTTGGGGTGAATAAGAGTAGTGAAGGGCATTGACTGGCAGCTGGACTGAAGGGGTAGGTGGGGAAAGGAATTGTTATAGAGCTGGTGTGGAAATAGATTTCTTACTGGATGAAACTTAGCAAGATTTCCAACTTTCCCCCCTTTTGCTTGGGGATGAAACAGATCTTTTGAGAGAGCCTGAACCCAGGGCGCTCCCCTGAGATGTGGCAAACCCTGGTTCAGATCCCTGCTTGCCTGACTGGAAGCAGGGACTTGAATCTGGGTCTCCCATATACTAGCTGAGTAGCCTGACTACCAGGCTATCCAAGGGTGGCCTTCTTGACCTCTCCTACTGGAGCTGTTATACAATATGGTATCAATGTTTCATATTCACTGGGCAGAGAGAGAGACACACACACACTGACTCTACAGGCTGATGGTCACGCCACTCATCTGGAATGAGAGAAACACAGGGAATTGACTCTCAGTCTACCCCATGAGTGCCATAACCATCAGCCTATGGAGCCAATCACTATCTTGCTTTCTCTGTCTCAATAACAATTTAATTATTCCTACGGAGTGGAACATCTCCAGCAGGAGAGATTGAGAGACCTGCCCCCAAATAGCCAACAGCCTGGTGGTCAGCTCACTCACCTGGCATGAGGGGGAATGGCAAAGTGGGGACTTACCCTGTATCTCTTACGTCCCAGATGAATGCCCACTGGGTGACTGGCTACTCTGCCCTGAAGGAAAATTCCTTCCTGACCCCAAATATGGTGATCAGCTAAACTCTGAGCATGTGAGCAAGACTCACTACCAGGAAAGAATTCTCTGTAGTAACTCAGATCCCACCCATTTAACATCCCATCACAGGCCATTGGGCATATTTCTCATAAGTCAAAGGTCAATTAATTGCCAGAATTAGGCTATCCCATCATACCATCCCCTCCATTAAACTTACCTACTTAGTCTTGAAGCAGATATGTATTTCCCCCACTGCTCCCCTTGGAAGGCTGTTCCAGCTTCACTCCTCTGATGGTTGGTTCAAGTCTAAACTTGTTGGCCAGTTTATATCCATTTGTTCTTGTGTCCACATTGGTACTGAGCTTAAATAATTCCTCTCCCTCCCTAGTATGTATCCCTCTGATGTATTTATAAAGAGCAATCATATCCCCCCTCAGCCTGCTTTTGGTTAGGCTAAAAAAGCCAAGCTCTTTCAGTCTCCTTTCATAAGACAGGTTTTCCATTTCTTGTCTCTTTCATCAAGAGAAGTTGATTCAATAAAAGATCAACTGTAGCAACATGGCATCCACCTCTCACGAGCACCCCTTCTTGTCAGGTGTATTTGCAATCTTTAAACATTCCCAGCCCTGGCATCGGGTTGGGTCATACCTCCAGGGCTTCCTCCTTGGAGGCAATGGTTTTTGCCTCTCTGGAACCTTCTGACCCCAGCTGGGCCACTGAGTTCAGATCCCCTTCTGGGATGTTTCTCATTATCTAATTGTAGGCCACTTCCCCAGTGGCCTACAGGGGGACCCAGGCCTGCCCTCTACTCTGGGGCCCAGCTCAGGGACCCAAAGAATAGCAGCCACGCACCATTGTGTACCTATACAAAAAAATACTTTCAGATCCCTAGGCCACTTCCCCTCAGCCCCAGTCTTCACCAATGCCTCAGGGCAAAGGTACTTTCAGGCCCAGCAGCCAGCCAGGAGCTATCCGTGGTGCTGCAGTCCCCTTTGGCCAGCCAGGAGCACCATGTGTACTCCTCTGGCTCCAGCAAGGAATTGAGTATGGTCTGCGCTGCAGCTCCTTTTAATATTGCCCTCCTGGGCCCTGATTGGCTGCCCTCTGCAGCCACTCTAGGCTGCTTGGAGGACTCCTTTACTGCTCCTTTCCTGGGACTGGTGTGGCAGGACTCTGAGGCTTTCAGCAGGGAGCCTCTGGCCTAGTGCATGCCATAACACACACCCATCTTGTTGCTTTAATATTATCTAACTACTTTCAGTTTGACCTCCCTGGACCAGCTTAAACAATTCCTTGCCCACTAGCGTTTACACCTTACAAGTACAAGTACAAACTATACAGAGTTAGCTTTTATCTTTTCTTTTAAATCAGTCTCTCTAGACCCTTAATCATTTATTTACTGCCTGAATTCATTCCTGCTTCCTGGCATATTCAATATCACAATACCTAGCACCAAATATAGTAGAGAAATCCTACACCTGTAGCTTGCCTTTATGTTAGTACAGTATGAGCGCCAACCACCACTAGACCATGCTACATCACATGCATTCCAAGTTCAAAGACATGTTGCCCACTTCTATCTCAGGTCAAGATTAAACCCCCTCCAGAAATCTAAACTTAGCCAGATTTTCAAAAGTTCTGAGCAGTGTCCAGCGAGGTCTATAGAGGGTGCTGGACGCTCAGCACGTTTGAAAATCAGGTTCCTTAGTTAGATGCCTGAACATCGATTTAGGAGCCTGAACTTTGCAACTCTTGGCCATGCTGTCCTTTGTCGGAAAAGCAGAGGATGAACTCTTGTTTTAGGTGTAAAGTAGTTTGCTTTGAACTAGGCATCACTGCCACTAACTATCCCATAACAGACATTTCTGTGGCTCCAAAAGGCATGGTATCTGAGTGCATCATAGACATTCATGGATTTAGGCTCTCAACATGCCTGTGACATAAGGAGAGAATGATTTCCCCATCTGTAAAATGGGGGTATGAGGCACACATTAATGAAGGCCGGTTGTCAGATGTGCTGAGCATCCCCAACTCAAGTCAATGGGATCTGCAGCTCCACAGAACATCAGGCCCCAATGACTGGTCCAATGACCCACAGAGAGTCTGTGGCAAGGCCTCGAACTGAACCCAAATCTCCTGAGCCCCATCCCACAAGCCCACCCCTTGGCCAATTGGTAGTTGTCTAATGAGTATGTTAAGTAAGACCAAATCTATTCCTGACTCCTGGCTCACACCTTGAGACACCTCTCCCCACTCTGCACTCAGCCATTCGTCATCACGGTGTGTTACTCACATCGCTTGCACCCCCTTTTGACACTAGCTATATAACGACATGGCCACATTAGTGGAGAAGTGTGTCAGATACAACAATACGCTTCTCTGAGAAGTACAGGTGTTTTCAGATCCCAGCACTCCTGCAGAGCAGACAAACAGTACCTTGAAGGGTCTGAAGAGCAGGTAGAGCTCCCGCGGTTTGATGTCCAGGGGAAGGCCGCTCACAAAGAGAGTCCGGACCTATAAAGCAACAAAGACAAACATGCAATTAAGATACACATCCAAAATCTACTGCAGACTTTGAAATTATCTAGACAATCCATATGAAGAACCTAATTAAAACTCACTTAAGGTGTAAATAGAGATGCCTCCTATAGCCTGGTGGGAAAGGAGAGAGATGCACTATTAAAGATTCTTTTGACCTTCTCCTGAAAAGTTTTAACACACTCAAGGTTTGCAGGAGCTCTTTGAAATTTGGCAGGGGACTGTTCCTTGGGTCATGAAGGTGCCTTTTGCTGGCCTTGGGAAATTCTGTCCAGATGTGGCTGTTATAAGTGGTTGACAATGGCCATTGCCTGTCTGAGGTTCACACAGTATAGCCTGTTTTTGGCAGCACATGAAAATCTCTCAACATTTTGAAGACTCCTGGCTGGCAGCTCCATAGTTAAGGCTGAGTTTTAAATTGGGCTTGAAATGGGTCATGAATTCCTGGTTTCCCCTAAAAGTAGGTGACCAATTGGCATTAAATTCCACACCGGATTAGTTTTTATGGTCCTTTGATTTTCTATACAGTTTGTTTGGTTCTTCTATCTAGATTTTAATGGGAAATCTTTGAGCAGCACAGCTATTGCTTTAAACATGTTTCTCCACACAGCTCTTTGAAGAGAAGTGAGTCCTGAATAGATCTGGTGCAATAGCTATTTAAAAAACAGAATTTGGACTGATGATCACTTTTAACTATTACTCATGCTAGAACTGAAAACATATGTACTGGGCACCTAACCCTGACTGGGCACAGCTGGGCACACAGAAACTTGATTGAGTGACTGGGGCCTGGTGCATGCAAAACCTTCTCCATCAGGAGCTACACTTTTCTTTCAGACTTTAGCCTACAATGGAGAAGTTTTCACCTGCAGCTGCTGGCGGATAAAATCTTCTCTGCCAGCAGCTGCACTTCTCTCCCACTCCCCTAGAGGTGTAGCCCCCTCCTATCCAACTCCTCTCCAATTCAAGCATTAAAAAACCTAGAAAGTTAATACACAAAAACCTGCACCCTTAACTCTGCCTGTAGAGATGGCAACCTTTGATCATACCTCTTCACTGCCATTCTGTAACACGCCTTTGCCAGGCTACTCCTAGCAGAACCAGCTACTACACCAGCCACCCATAACTCTGTAACGTAATCTGGGAAAGGGGTGTGCATGATGAATGGACAAAGGGAGGCAGAGCCATGGCTACAGGCTCTGCTCCAGCAGCTATCCACTAAGGTGCACAGCCAGGACAGGGGTGAGGGTGGTATATGCATGTAACCAGGCATGACTCACCCCTGCAGCGCCTCCTGCTGGTCACTCCTGGAAATTAGCTCAAATTTGCAGCTGGAGCGCCCTCTGCAGGCCAGTGATCCGCCTTCTGCTACTAGCCCCGTGTCCCTCCCTGGACTCCAGTGCCCTTTTACATGGGGTTCTGCCCCCCTGGCAGTAACCCCTTTCTCTCTTAGGGGTTTCCCCTCTCTGGGAACCCCCCACTCTATCCCCACTTTGTCTCAGGGTCTTGGCAACTGCCCAGTCATTAGCTAGCCCCACATCCTGGGGCAGACTGCAGTATTAGCCTCTCATCATCAGCAAAGGGGTTTGGACCTGCTGCCTTGGCCTACCCCTGAGTTGCACCCGGCAACCCCAGTACCTCCTGGCCTAATTCTAGGCCACAGCCTGGGGCTTTCCAGGCAGGAGCTCCCCAGCTCCTCTGCCTTTCCCCAGCCCTGCTTCACCCTAGGTACCTTATCTCAGCTTCCAGCAGCCAGGCCCTTCTCCCTCTGAACCCAGAGAGAGACTCCCTTGGCTCCTGGCTTCTCTGGCCTTTTATAAGGGCCTGTGGCTCAGTTTGGGGCATGGCCCCAGCTGCTGCCACTTCCCCCAATCAGCCCAGCCTAAAAGGCTGCTTTCTCCAGCTCCGGCTCCTTCCCTGGGCTGTTTTTAACCCCTTCAGGGCCGGAGCAGGGATCCACCCTGCTACAATGCACATCTATGGAATGGAATAAAACAGGGATACACTCTGGCTGGGATCTGGCTCCACCTGGCCAGCTAAGAATGCCCCAGTATCTGGAAATTCTCAGTGAATGCGTTGCTGGCATAGTTCTGTGCCTGTGCCAACTTCTCTTGCCGGTACCCAGCATAGGAGTGGAGCGCCTCTGTGTTGCACCGATTTGTAGCCCCAGAACAGTCCCTTGGGGGCCACAGCTGGCTGCCACAAGCGAAAACAGCCTTTAGGCTGCTATAACTTATGCCAGGACCCTGCACCAAGCAACTCTTGGCATAGAAGAGAGTCTGGGCTATAGAATAATTCCTGAACGTGAACTGGAGCACACGGACAACAGCAAGATGCCCCTTCTGAAACGCTGTCATTCAGAAGTAGGGCCCTACCAAATTCATGGTCCATTTTGGTCAATTTCACGGTCAGAGGCTTTTAAAAATTGTTAATTTCATGATTTCAGATATTTAAATCTGAAATTTCACAGCGCTGTAATTGTAGGGGTCCTGACCCAGAAAGCAGTTGTGAGGAGGTAGCAAGGTTATTGGTTGGGGGTGTGTGGTACTGCTACCCTTACTTCTGTGCTGCTGCTGACGGCAGCGCTGCCTTCAGAGCTGGGCAGCTGGAGAGCGGTGCAGAAGTAAGGATGGCATGGGATGGTATTGCCAGTCTTCCTTTTGTGCTGCTGCTGCTGGCAGGGTGCTGCCTTCAGAGCTGGGCAGCTGGAGAGCGGTGCAGAAGTAAGGATGGCATGGGATGGTATTGCCAGTCTTCCTTTTGTGCTGCTGCTGCTGGCAGGGTGCTGCCTTCAGAGCTGGGCAGCTGGAGAGCGGTGCAGAAGTAAGGATGGCATGGGATGGTATTGCCAGTCTTCCTTTTGTGCTGCTGCTGCTGGCAGGGTGCTGCCTTCAGAGCTGGGCATCTGGCCAACAGCCACTGCTCTCGGGCCGCCCAGCTATGAAGGCAGCGCAGAAGTAGCGGTGGCAATACCACAACCCCCCTGCAACTCCCTTTTGGGTCAGGACCCGCAATTTGAGAAACACTGGTCTTCCCTGTGAAATCTGTATTGTATAGGGTGAAAGCATACAAAAAACCAGATTTCATGGAGGGAGACCAGATTTCACTGTCTGTGATGCGTTTTTCATGGCCGTGAATTTGGTAGGGCCCTATTCATAAGCTAGCTGCACTGTAGCTACTGTGATTCATTTGTTGAAGACTCTGTACTGCTAAAAATCATCTTCTGCAGAGGTGCTCCTCTACAGCATGCAGACTTCCATTTCAGGATAGATTCTTCCCACACGGTCTGCAAAACAAGATGTACCGGAGAATCTACAAGAACCACTGTTCTGAAAACAATGTCCGCTGGCTCGTTGAAGATTACCCCCTGAACAAGTTAATTTTAGTTCGCATCCACACAGGGGAGATACAGTGCAGCACTTTGGTGTGCGCTGCTATTCACAACTCCACAGTCCAAACTGCGGGGCAGTGTAGACGTGCCCTGGGAAAGGCAAACCAAACCACTTCGTGCTCCAAGAATGTGGAAGGGATCATGGTCAGTTTCAGTGTTTAAAAACCCCACTTCTCTGATACAGCAGCACCCTTTAAATTGCATGTCCTGATTTACTACAATTTCCTTTTAAAAATGTTCCAAGGATTTTTCTATACCACTGTTTATGTTTAGAAGGGTCTTTGGGGTGAGTCTGAGAGCAGGGACACAGCCATGGCCAGGGTGCCCCATCGTAAAGTTGAGGACAGCTCGAATGAATCTTACTTCCAGAGTTCAGCATTAATTAGGAAATTAGAACCTGCCCAATGAAACCCATCGGAAGTCTTCAGCTGCCTTCGACACAGCAAGTCAGACTGTGTTGGTAGCTCATATTACTCTAAAATAATGCCCTGACAGTGTTCTGCCTAGATCCTTTCTGTAGACAGGATCACACCATGTTATAAGCTCATAACCATCCTGTAGAGATTAGGTGCCCATAGTCACCCTGGCAGTGAAATTGAGTAAATAAGCCCTGAAAGCCCACTTTTTGTTCACACAATGGTATGTGATAATAGCCAAATCCTCTTCTAAGCCTGACTGACAGTTATGATATGTCTACGCTGCACACTGCAAGCATTTCAGTATAGGCACTACCTATGCTGACGGGAAGGTTCTCCCATTGGCAGAGGTAATGCGCCGCCCCGAAAGGTGGCAGCTAGGTGGATGGAAGAATTCCTCCATCAACCTCGCACTGGCTACCCCGGGAGTTGGGTTGGTCCAGTTACATCTCTCAGGGGTGTATAGCTATGCAGATGCAATTTCCCAGTGTAGACCAGCCATTGGCAAACATGGTACGGTCCTTGTCCGTAATTCAAGGTACATCCTGACATTTAATCATGGAAAGATGCATTTTCAGCCATGTGTTTCTTTCCTCCCTGGGTGGGGAATCTCATTATAATCTGCTCCCTTAACTTGCATCGTCCTTGAAATCATATTTCAAATGTCTGTGTGAAACACTCCGCTCTGAGGCTAGTCAGAAAGACATGAATCCTTGCTCAGAACGCCCACGCTTCCCCAACCCTGGAGTAGCTCACTACCCCTGCAGCGCTCCAAAGAGATTTGCTATCAGTGCCTTTCCTTGGGCCAGGGACACTCGAATACACACTCAAAGGTTCAAAAAGCCAAAAGGGATAGTCAGAAGAGGGGGAATTGCACTTGAGATGCCCGCCTTTTAAAGGGAAACCTTTGCTCTTTACATTCTGCTCGTCAAACAGGATAGGACTATATGACAACAGGCTTCCCCGCCAGTCAGGGAGCACATGGACCACTGGTTTGGGGCAGATGGGGGCTTCTCCTCTTAGGTCTCCCAGGTCAGCTCTATTGTAGTCAATGGGTCAGATCCCCAGATGATGGAAATCAGCTGTAGCTCCAGGGAGTAAATGAGGCAGATCCACAGCTGATGTAAAACAGGTCACTGGCACCGGAGTCAGTGGGCCAGGTTCCCAGCTGGTGTGAACTGACATAGCTCCGCTGGAGTCAATAGGTCAAATCCCCGGAGCTCCACTTTCGCCTAGTCTGACTTACTCCAGGGGAGGATCTGGCCCATGAGTCACGAGTCCATATACTGAGCTGTGGGGTGTTACAATGTTGCTCCCAAGAGATCTTTCCGTCCTTACTCCTCCTTGCCCTCAGACCACGGTCCAAGTGTCTTCCTAAAGAAACACATCTGCATTACCACTCAGCCACTGGCATGTCAAGGTGGAAGCTGGAACGGAAAGGTAACAAACTCACCCAGATGTTTGCCAGCACTTAAAATACCCTGAAGTTTACATTTCTGCAGGGAGGTTGGTAACCTTACAGAGACTACCTTGAAGAGAGCGCAGCTGAGTGGGGTGACCAGATGTCCCCATTTTATAGGGACTGTCCCAATTTTTGGGTCTTTTTCTTATATAGGCTCCTATTACTCCCCACTCCCTGTGCTGATTTTTCATATTTGGTGTCTGATCACCCTACTGGTGAGACTGGGTGGGGAGACTCCCCCAGAGGCCATGCTGCTGGGACTGGGGAGGAATGTCAGAGGGTGACCGCCTGGTGTGGGCTTGAAATGCACACGCACTCCACCAGGCTCGTCAGTTTCACCAGCACCCCTGGGCAAAGGCTCCTTCATGCAGCAAGTCTGCAGGGGTCACAGATACAGGGTACCAAATGCACGTAACCGACAAGGATCCCCAGACATGCCCTGGTACAGGGAAGTTTCCAGTTTTCAGGGACACATGGCGGCTCTGCACATGAGTTCATCTCAGCTCTGTGACCCAGGGCAGCTTGCCAAAGAAAGGTCTATCCAGCCTGAAATGTACCGCAAACGTTTTTAGATCACTGTGTTATTGCTCGATGAAGGGGAGTTTCAGCACTGAGGCAAGCTGACCTCAACACAAGGAAACCACTGCTCTCTCTGCAAGAGTATTCTGGGTGGAAACAAGATTCAGGCTTCTCCATCCACGTGCTAGCCAAATATCAGCAAACTCAGCCCCAAGTAAAAATCTTACTCCACCCTGCATGTGAATGTGAGGTGGACGGTCTGAGCAATATCAGGATATCTATCAATTGAAGAGAGAAAAGGAAATGATGAAGGAACATACAAGTTATCTAACTAAGACCTGTGGCTTTTTAATCAATTTCCAACCAGGGGGAGAGGTGAGCATGTTCTGTTCTCTGCTACTGCCAGATATGAAAGGTCACAGCGGTGCCCATTCCTTATCGGCTTATCCAGCAATTTCGCTCCAGACCACCGTGAAATTGATTGGCCTCTCCCATGCTTGTCCACCCAGTAAACACCAAATCCTGGTTAGTATTTCCTTGATGACTGAAACTCAGGGGTAAATAACTGAAACCATCCCAGCCTGTCAAGCCTGTGTGTCTGGTTGGCTGGGCACAAATGCCAGTGTGCCCTGACAACATGAAAGCCAGACAGGTAGAGAGGCTAGGGAGGGATCTCTTTCTCTCTGAGCACCTTGCCTTATTTAATGTGTTTTTCCTCACACACCCGTCAGGCAGGGAAGACCTGTTATCCCCATGGCACAGATGGGATCTGAGGCACAGAGACAGGAAGGCCTGGATCCACAAAGGCTCCTAACTGTCATGGATTTCAGCAGAAGTCAGGCACCTACAGACCTTAGTGGGCCAAGGAGATGCAGGGAGTCAGCAGGGGGCTGCACTGGAGTGAAGGCTGCCTAGACTGGAGGAGGGGAATGCCTGCTTTTAGTGAAATGCTCAGTCAGCCCAGCCCCCGGCCAAGCTCGTGTGCTCAGATGCCCATAAAACTGCCAAGTCAGGACAATTTCTCTTCTTTACATTTGCTTCTTCCCATGCAGACAACCAATATCTATCCCAATCTCTGGCTAGTTCTGGAGTGTGAGCATTCCTGGTTTGTGTGACAAATAACCCCTGGCTGACCTGCAGGCAGACAGCTATTAAATGGAGAAGGGTATCCTAGTCTGGCTACACCTCACTGGCCCGGTGCACACAGCTCTTGTGTCAATGGCGGGGATAATGCTGGGGGTAGCTCATTTGATATCTGACATGACAGTGCACCATCCAGCTCTATTAGCCCATCGAGGAAAGACCTGTGAGCCCAGAGCAAGTTCGCTGGCTGTGGTGAAACCTGGAAGAGACAAGCCAGGCCCTACAGTGACAGATAAGCATGGCTGCTGCCCTCTGTGTCAACATAACAGACAGACCCAGGGAATCTTTCTGCCTGGGCTTTATGGCATTCTCCACTTTT
This sequence comes from Chelonoidis abingdonii, assembly GCF_003597395.2. Taxonomy (NCBI): domain Eukaryota; kingdom Metazoa; phylum Chordata; order Testudines; family Testudinidae; genus Chelonoidis; species Chelonoidis abingdonii. The sequence continues at coordinate 3,328,527 of NC_133773.1, read as the reverse complement.
CAGTCTGTTAATGGGCTTTTATCAGAGTCATAAAACTGCTTTAATCAAGAAGCTTCATAAAAGCACACACAAGGTGCCAGCAGCAAACTGAGGTCTCTTCTTCTTTTTCTATAGAGAGAGAGAGATATATGTATGTATTGCTTTTGGACACCAGAGGATGAGTCTCAAAACCGGTTGCCTTTGTTTCTGTTTAGATACCTAAATAATGTGGCCTCACTTCTCAAAGCGCTGAGCTCTCAGCGGCTCCAATGGGGTAAAATCCAGGTTTCTGGCCCACAGATCATTCTTGTGGCTCTTTTCAGTACCCTCTCCAAGTTTTCACCATCTGCGTCAGAGGGCAGACACCAGAGCTGGACCCAGACTCCAGTAATGATCTAACCAACAGCTGTATGCTGCGTAATGCCACTTCATTTCTTCTGCTTCTGCGTCAGTCATCTCCCTTCCAGACATGCTGAGCTCCCACTGAAGCCAATGGGAACTGCTAGTTGCTCAGTTCTTTTCACAATCGGGCCACTGATTTCCGAGTTAGGCTCTTATTTTTGAACCTCTCGGTCTCCAGTTGCACGGTTTGAGCCAGGAAATGCCCAAGTTAAGGTTGCCCACGCTGCTTCATACCCAAGACACTGACTTTGGGCTTGTCCACATGGAGCCTTGGTGCACGACAAGCCCAGGTGTGCATCTTCAGCACCTCCAGCCTGCCACGCACGCCCTGTCCGCGTGGAGCCTGCTGCCACGTACTCACAGTTCCCTGGCATGCACAGACCTACCGCTGCTTGGCATGTGAGTATGGCCATGTGCACCCCTGCACTGTTAGCACGCGCTAGCAGGGTCCACACGGACGCTTAGTGCGTAGCAGGCTGGTGCGCTGCAGAGTTACATCCAGTTTGCCACACCCAAAGTCTCCATGCAGACTCTCTCAGACAGTCGCCAGCAGTGGGAATGAGCAGGGCATGGCCACGGGAGACCAGCACCAGTCACCAGGAAAGGGGACGCCCTACCTCATTCACGACAGAAACTAGCGGGCATGACGGCATGAGCAGTGAGCATTAAAGTGCATGGGGAATGAGCAGGGTGGGGAGAAGCAAGGGGGCAAGGGCAGAGTTAAGCTGATCTTGGCTTTTAGGGTATCCAACTAATGTACGAAGCGATCAAAGCCCTGGTTGCTTTAGGAGTCCAAGCCATCACCCTGAAATGCCCCTAGGAGCAACCACAGGTTCTTGAGCCTTGGCTGCGTGCAGAATAGAAACACAACATCTAGTGTGGACAAGCCATGGGGGGAATCCTGCCCCCTCAGAAGCCAATGGGAGCTTTGCCAGAGATATCACTGGGGTCCAGATCCCATCCAGGATGCTCAAGGCCGATGTTGGACTTTGGAGGGACATCTTCAGGTGACAAGGTGGAGCCACCTACCTCATTTCACCTATGATCTCAGCCAGGTCCGGGGTGAACACCCAGGTCCCCACTCGCCCACTGCAGCACTTCTTGCAGGGCCCTGAGCATATCTGTTGTCTTGTGAAATTATCTCCAGGGCGGTGGGGAAGCATCCATACCCTGGAACCTATCGCTGAGGGAAACTCATTCCTTGCGCAGACAGGCCTCGCAGGATTCCTTGTTTAATCACTCCTACCTCGGTGACCCCAAAATGAAGTCATCAGGAACTCAGTCAAAGGAGTAAGACTGAGTCCTTTGTCCCCTGACATTACTGCTGCTCAGGAATGCTGGGCTTCACCTCATGCCCTACGAGTTCTCACTGGCATGGCTGGACCTGCATGCTCCTCTGTCCTTTGATGTAGGATGGTTTCAATTTGCAGCACACAAACAAGAGAGACTCCAGTTAATATTACACCCAGATCTTCCCCGCAATCAGCGGCCAGAGTTACTGACCCCCGACGATCCCTTGCCCTTGTAATTACACTTGTACTGCCAGCCAGCGCCCACAGCACTTCCCCCCGTCCTTCGGCTCTGTAATATGTAAGCTAGCTCTGTCATTAATAACCTAACTCGGGGACATCGGCTCCGCTCAGAGATTTCTCCTGATGCTTTATAATAAGGTCATTTAGGCCTAAAACCCCCAGCCCAAGGTACTGATGCTACGATTTGTCTCACACTGTGCATTGCACGGGTTACAGCATAACCGATACAGAGTCTAGCAACAGGGTTAGAATGGCCATACAAAGGTCCATCTAGCCCAGTGTCCTGTCTTCCAACAGCGGCCAATGCCAGGTGCTCCAGAGGGAACGAACAGAACAGGTAAATCATCAAGTGATCCATCCCATCACCCGTTCCCGGCTTCAGGCAAACAGAGGTTAGGGACACCATCCCTGCCCATCCTGGCTAATAGTCATTGATGGACCCATCCTCCAAGAACTTACCCAGTTCCTTTTTGAACCCTGTTATAGTCTTGGCCTTCACAACATACTCTGGTAAAGAGTTCCACAAGCTGACAGTGCGTTATGTGAAAAAAACACTTCCTTTTGTTCGTTTTAAAACTGCTGCCTATTAATTTCGTTTGGTGGCCCCTAGTTCCTGTGTTATGAGAAGTAAATAACACTCCTTATTTACTATCTCCACACGAGTCATGATTTCATAGACCTCAATCATTTCTCCCCTCAGTCATCTCCTTTCCAAGCTTAACAGTCCCAGTCTTATTAATTTCTCTCATATCCACAAACACGGGACACTCAGCCTCTTAGGGAATCGTCACTGGGCCAGAGGTGTGTAGCCACTTGGCACCTCTCCTATCTCTAGCCTTTCGTACTTGAAGCAGGCTAGGGCAGCCTTTACCAGAGAAGCCCCTAATACCGAGGGAATTCTTTGGCAGACAGATTCAGCTGGTTTAGGGCCCCTTTCTGACAGGGAAAAGAAGCCCTATGGGGAGCATGAGCTGGGCCATTCTCAGTGTGGGAGTGACGGTGATGGAGCCATGCCTTGGAGCCCCAGCACCCCAGCAGGACAGAGAATAGAGGCTTTCCTGACCGGTGTGGGCTACGCTCCTGCCTTTGATGTTAGGCCCAGATTCTGCCACCCTCCCTCACTCTGAGCGGCACCTTTCTCTGATGGGGGGAAGAAGTGGGCCCTCCCTGGGCCTCTCTTCTGGATCCAGCCCCAGGTCCATGAGTACTCACACTGGGGTCGAGAGCAGCCCATCCAGCATGCCCAGGGCTGGATGACAGCAGCAGGCGCAGCCTGGGAGGCGGATGTTAGTCTGATAACTGGCAGCTCTGCCCAAGAGGGGAGAAGCATGGTTCTAGACACCAGGCCACTGGCTACTGATACAAGCATCTATGTAACCTCATCACCTAACTCTGTTACTTCCCTTCCACAGAGCTCCCCGGCTCCTGCTGCAAAGAAGACACAAAGCAGGGGTCGGGGATGCCATCCTGGGGCAGGGCTGGGCTGGCCCATGCCCACACAGAAGGGATTTGGGCAAGGAATGCCGCGGCTTTGGGCAGCCGTATGGGGAACCGTGCGAGTGAGCGTTGGCGGACACTTTAAGAAGGAAGAGTTCCAGAGTAGAGTGTACGGGTGGAGAGTCGACAATGAAATTCATTTGAATTTTATCTTTGTTGCAAGCTTATTTTCATTTCTTATTCCTTCCTTTCTGGATAACTACCCAGCATATTGGGACAGAAGATTAATGGCTTCAATAAAATGCAACAAGACGTTCAGTTTGTTCCAGGAAATCAAGAAAAACAAAACTAACCAGTACAGAAAACATTTCTGGCCCTCTAGCTTGACATCACTTACACAGTCGCTCCAGAATAATTGGGGAGGCCTCATTAAACAGCTCCATCAGTATCAGGCAGTTCAGATTTTCAGTTAAAGCAGAGTTTAAAACCCTTTATTGTTATTCACGTGTTTATCAAATGAATTTGCACCACTTAGGCTCAGGGTACAGATTTTGCTCTCTTTGAAGTTGCAAGCCAGTGGAGTCTGTTCAGGAATCTGAAGGAGTTGAAATGACTCCTTTCGGGAATATTATACCTTGTGTCGGATGCCCCTTGCTATCCTGCTAATCTACAAATGGTTTTAACACTTGAAACTTGATGTGGCTGTGCCATAAATAAAGCACATACAGTGGCTGGGTAAAAACACCGAATGCAGCACAATGAGCCCCAAACATTTAGAATCAGGCATCAGGCCCTAAAATCATGAGATTATTAAGCCAATCATGAGATTTTTAAAAATAACAAATTCTTTATAGCTGCTTTCTGGCTTCTGAGTGTTTAGGAAGCAGCACCTGAGTTGTGTTTTCAAGCTTTTTTCACAAGGCCTGGCAGAAATTTTTCTCTGAAATGAAAGTTGAGATTCTTACCAAATCCCAGAGCTCCAGCAGCTGGGGTTTGAGAGATGCACCCTGTGATGAAGTGGGACTGTTCTTAATGTTTCCTCTGAATACTGTGTGGGTGCCTCAGTTTCTCCTATGCATTAAAAGTCTCCAGTGTGCATAAATGGCTGACAATCTGTCTCCTAGCAACAAATGGCAAGGGCCCTTCCCCCACTGCAAGGGGATGCTAAAGTGAACAGAGAGGTCAGGTAACCTCCTGGCCAGGAAAGAGACAAAGACCAGAAAGGAGGGGCTGGAGGGCGTTTCAGCTGGGTGCTGGCTGGGGACGGGAAGTGAGGGCAGACGGGGTTGTCTGGCTTGCTGGGTCCCAGAATAGACCTGGCTGAGGGGTCCCGTTCTCTGTACCTACAAGCTCTGTTTTAGACCGTGTTCCTGTCGTCTAACAAACCTGTTTTACTGTCTAGCTGAGAGTCACGTCTTACTGCAAAGTGGGGGTGCAGGACCCTCTGGCTTCCCCAGGACCCCGCCTGGGCGCATGGAAGGGCATATGCTGAATGCTCCAAGGAGAGACCCAGGAAGGTGAAGCCGTGTGAGCTTCTTGCCCTGAAGACAGTCTGCGCCAAGGGAGAGGAGGCTCCCCAAAGTCCTGACTGGCTTATGGGGCGCGGTTCCAGAGCATTGCCCGGGAACTCTGTAACACACCCAAAATCACAGGCCTTGCAATAAAATCACCCAGCAAGGCTATTAGCCTTCTTGTCAATACCAGTCTATTCACGCCAAGGAAGCAAATAGATACAGAACTCTCTAGCTACTGTTGACGTCTTCAGTTAAACAGATCATCCCATGCCCTCCAGGAGCCAATGAGGACTTTTTTCCCCTGCTGCTGGGCCCTGCCGGGGAGCTGAGTTGGCAGTGGGGAGGAGAGGGCAGCTGTGTCAGCAGGGAGATAGTAGGCAGGGAGAAAGACCCCAGGGAAGCTCCGTTTCATTGTCCATGGGGATGGTGGACAGATGCCCCAGTTTCTGTGTTCGCAGCTTGTCCCCAGCAACACCAACCCCGTGTGCACAAAGTCAGGCCTCCCAGCACCAGGAGATTTTAGGAAACAGTTAGAGAAGTTCTGGGGTTTTTGCCACCTGGTGCTGGATCCTCAGTTTTCCTGCTTTGATCCATTACCAGGAGGGCCACAAACTTACTATTTTTAAATGGAAGCTAAGAATCTAATGTACTCACATGACTCCAGGAGCTGGGGCTTTATGAAAATGCCCCCTGGCACAAGCCTAGTGAGAAGATGCCAAGTTGCCAGCACTTCTTCCCCCAGGCTTTGCAGCATGGAGAGCGGGCAGGGGAAGCAGCAGTGTCTCCTTGGGGCAATGGAAAACTGCACCCCAAAACCACATGTTCAGGCTCCCCAGAATGCCCTCTGGTGACTGTCAGACAGCACGGCACCAGCAATGGTTGCTTGGCCCGAAAGCTGGAGCCGAGAGCTGCGAGATCACGAGCAGCATTTTAAAACACTGCAAAAGCCATGAGATGTGAGAAACGGGCAGCAACTGGGCACCCCAGGCCCAAATTCTCTGAGCTCTGTAAACCAGGAACCCGGGCTATCTTGGCCTGTCACGGAGAGCCACTCCCTGGACAGCCCAACAAGTGCCTCTGGCCTTAGCAGGTGGCCTGATCAGCTGCAACGCCTGACTGGTGGGAAGACTCAGCAAACTGGCTCTTAAGCCCAGCAGCGGCAGTGGCAGCGGCAGCAGTCCATGGCTGCGAGTGCTCCTGCCCCTGCCTCGGATGCGGCCTGCCTCACTCTGACTCCTCACTTCTGACTTCGGCTCTGGCAGCTGGCCTCTGCCCCAATTCCTGGCTACTGACTCCTGCTCCGACCACTAGGCACGGCTGCCCACATCCCGCTCTCTGACACCCGCAAAGGGCAACGCCAAAGCCTGCAGGCTCTCGGGCAGCATGGCACCGCCTCTGTTACCGCAGAAGGGTGTTCGTACGGTAACGTGCTCCTCGCATCTGGCTGCTAAACAGAGAGTTCCTGGTCCAGATTTTCAGAAGGGCCCGGCCCCCACATTCTGCCATCAACTGCCCAAAAAGCTCAGTTGGCACCTACCTAGAGCAACTGGTTGTCAGAAGTGTGGGCACCTGGGGTCTCTTGTTGAGAACAAAGGAGGATTCCCCCCACACACCACTGAGTGCCCTAGCTGCTGCAGGCAGGCCAGGCCAGAGTGTCGCTAGAGCTTAGCAGCAAGTCCAGACAAGCAAGACATAGGTGGCTGCAGAGATCTTTACAGAAGTTCATCAGGGGACATCTGGACAAAGCCGCAGGGAAGATGGTGAGCTCGCAGAGATGCTGGCGTGCTGCAATCGCATCTATAATCTCACTGGCCTGGGGCCAGAAATGTAGTGCAAGATGTCAAAATCACCATAAAAGGAGAAAGAGCCAATCCCAGTGCGTCTCTGTCAGCATTTATGTGGGATGTTCGTCTGCAAGGGTCAGATACGTGGCTCCAGAGCAGTTTAACCTGAGTTTTGTTCTCTTGCCACGAGAGCCAACGCTTCGCCATGGCTTCATCGGCATTTACACACGTCCGATCCCCAGCGCTGAACGCACGTTCATGTTTGTGTCCAAAGAAGGAGCTTTAATGACCCATATATAGGTCGGAATGAGCACTATGCATGCAGGCTCGGGGACTGAAAAGCAGGCGGTCTGGTTCAGGGCAAACCTATCTCAGCCATAGCAGACTGGTATCTGTCGCGGAGTGGATCTGGATTCAGTGCGCCCAGGCCCCCTCCAAAGACACTGCCCATGGAGGCTGCTCACACAGGACTAGCGAGCAGCAGCCCTCTCCAGGTGTTCCATAATCTGCACAAAGGGGCATGTGGGAGGGCTGCTTCCGTGTCCGAGCATACTCATCTGGCTCCATACCCTGCCCACTGAGGAGAGAGATCTTTACCGAGTGTGCTGAGAGGCCAGGGATACATGCTAGTGCTGCACAGCAAGCAAGCCAGCAGACTGGACTTTGCATGCCAGGATCCAGTGCCACCCTTTAACCAGGGTCCTCCTGAACCCCAGCCCTCTTTCTCCAGGTCCACTCCTCACACTACACCCTGGGTGAAGGGTCACAGCACCTGGGCAGCATTTGGAGCCGCCAGCTGAATGGAATAAAACAATCCAGCAGGCATTTGAAATGGCGTGTGCATTCCAGTGACCTGGCCAAGGCTGGGCTGCCTGGGAGAATTACTGGAGCCCCAGTCATGGCCCATCCTAGGAGCCGCAGCGTTGGGAAGTGGATAGGGCTTGAGAACATTCAGCTCCCTTTGGCCGCTATTAGAAATCGGAGTTGGACAGTTGTTAAAAGGTGAATTTAGAAAAGAAAAACCAATTTTTTTCTCCCAAAATATTTAAAAAGCAGCATTTTGTGTACAAGAACTGTGACACCTCCCCCCCACTTCCTAATTGACTCTGAATTTTTTCATTCCTCATCTACCCAGGAGACAGGCCAGCTGCCTCCTCTTTGATAGATCACTATTTCTCATTTATTTATTTTTTAAATCAATTACTAGTACAAACCAGCACTTATTCACTCATCCTGGGTGCTTTGTTTTAGTGATTTCAACTCCTTTGCAATGATGTAAAGTGACTAAAATGTCTTCTATCATGCCAGAGTTTTCTTTTAAAATCACATTTACCAGTGAGCCCCTTGCTGCAAAGCTGGGATTGCCAACCCCAGACACTCTAAAATCCTGAGTCTGCCCTCAAAAAATTAGGGGATTGGCTGAAATATCAAAGATGTTTTTAAGAAAATAATACATTTCGTTTCTTTTTCTTTTCTCTCTGGTGCCTGAATGTTTAGGTCAGGCTCAGGTAAGATTTTCAAGCTTTTCTCTGCATCCACAAGGGCTAGAAACTTACTTTTTTTTAAATGGAAGCTGAGATTTTTCACATAATCCCAGGACTCCGGGAGCCAGGACTTCAGGAAAATCATCACATATTGTGAGACGTACAAATGAGCAACACTGAAAACAATATGAAAAAATAGAGCTGGGACCTGACGCCCAAAATGACATTCTGCTCACACTTTCTTCTCTCCAGTCTTACACTCTTCAGCTCCGGCTACTCAAAAACACAATGGATGGCTAGCGCTCTAGGGCCAGACTCGACCAGCCCTACTCATGCAGCGTAGAACCTCACTCTGTTATTCATGGAGTACCCAAAGCAGAATCAGGTCCATAGCCGAGGAAATGGCATAGTAAATAACTAAAATTCCCCCAGAAAATCCAACTGTTCTCTAACACTCAGTGGTTAAAATCTGATGCTTGGTTCTCTCCTGTGGAGAAAACAGAATGGGTTTTCACCGAAAAACGATCCAATATTACAATTCTATCATCCTAAGATTCATAGACTCATAGACTTTAAGGTCAGAAGGGAACATTATGAATGTCTAGTCCGACCTCCTGCACAACGCAGGTCACAGAACCTCACCCACCCACCCCTGTATCAAACCCCTGACCTATGTCTGAGCTACTGAAGTCCTCAAATCGTGGTTTAAAGGTACAGAGAATCCTCCAGCAAGTGACCCGTGCCCCACACTGCAGAGGAAGGTGAAAAACCCACAGGTCCTCTGCCATTCTGCCCTGGAGGAGAGAGGGAGACGGATTCTGTTTTCACACAGCTGCAGGATTGCTGACTACGTCACTGCTGGGCTAGACTCTGCCCTGATTGCACCTGCGAACGTGGAGGGAAATAACTGAAGGTGGGTGCAATGTGCCCAAAGGATCATGACTGCTGGGGGTGATGTGAGAGGCAGAAAGAACCCAGCCTGGCTCTCTGAGCACAGATACTGCCTCATTGGGAGGTAGAACACGAACATTTTGCCTTGTAAACTGAGCACCTTTGATCTCGGGTCACTGAGTCTACAGGCTGAAATTCCACAGGGCCACTTTACAGAACTGCACTTTGGGAGCCACTTGAGAGGGACACCTCAGCCTAGCACCTTCTGAAAGTCACCCCTTGCCGCCACAGTCCAGTAACCCCTTCAGCCTGCTCTCAGTGAGGTCAAGGGGCAGGATTTACTCTCCTGTTTATCTCTCACATTCTACTCCTCTAGGAGCTTCATACGCTCTTCACTGCTGTTCTCAGTGATTTCCTGGGCACCTCTTCTCTGGCCCTGACGTGGGCTCTGGAGCAACTGAAAGAGAGACAGCCGGGAGGGAAGGATGGGAGCACAGGCACTGGCAGACGATCAGATTGGGGGCTGGTAAGAAAGAATCCCAGAGACCCAAAGAAATCCTGAAATTCAGATCCTCTGCAGCCCAACATAGATTTTATAATTTTGACCTACAGTTTGTTAGAGAGAAAAGTTATGAGAAATCCTCTAAAATTAGACCTCAGAAAGCCATGGCATCTCTTTAATAATGCCTTGTTTTCTTTGAGAGTTCAAATTCAGGTCAGCCAAGTTTTAAACTATAAAATTATACTGCAGTGTTAGTCAAGGAGGGGAGATGAGGGAGTGCCGGTTAAGAGTCATCTTTAAAGGATCTCTTATCTGGTGTCTATACCAAAAAGTACCTCTTTCCTGAGCCCATCAGATCATCAGCATTCGGGGCAAGAGGGGACAGGTATTTCTATGACCTAATCTAATCAAAGCTCCACATTTCCCTTCTGCAGACGCCCCCACAGCCTGGACACACAGACATGAAGGTTAGATTTGGGGCTTGTCCGGCTTTGCTCAGGCTTCCACAGTGCAGAAGATTAGGAGAGTTTAACAGAACCTGCAGACAAGGCCACCCGCACCTCATCCTCTCCATCAAGAAGCTACAAGAGGAAGAGCCCCTAGAGTGACCAGAGGTCCTGATTTTATAGGGACAGCCCCGATATTTGGGGCTTTTTTTTAATATGGGCTCCTATTACCCTCCCACTCCCGTCCCGATTTTTCACACTTGATATCTGGTCACTCTACGAGCCCCAGAGAAGCAGCGCTGGAAGTGAGACGACAGCTGTCAGTAAACTGTATCTCACTCACGCCGCTGCACACATCTGGGCCGTTCAAACTCTGGGGGCAAGCCTGAGAAACAATCCTGGAATGTGCCCAGGTTCCAGAGATCCAGCAGGAGGTTAGTGTAAGGTACGTGCCCATGTGCAGCAAATCACCTGTTAATGCCACTAAAATGAACAACCTTGCCACGAAGTCTTAAAGAAACGTCGCAATTAGTAACCACATCCCAACGGGGTACAAACATTTTCTCAGAAATGGCTGCAACTTTATGGGCCTGCTTCTCCACTTCATTCCCCTGGTGTAGGGGCTTAAGCTGTGCGGCGTGGCTGGGAAATGCGACCAGATTGGAGTGGTGGCGACCTATCCCCGCGTTGTACAGCAGCGAGGGAGTCTGGCGTGGCAGATGGGGCCTGTGTTTGAAGCGTCTTCAATTGAAATCAGTTGAAATCAGACCTAACTGGCAACGTTAGTGAAATGTGAAAATTAGACCTGGCGTTTATATATTTGTTTTGATTTCAGTAATAAAAAGAGACCTGGCCAAGGCAGTAGATGCCCGGGCGTGTATCAACAATCCAACAAACCCCTGGAGCGTAGCATTGTGTTACGTTAGTGGAGAAGTCAGGGAGAACATTATTTCTAATCTAAGAGGGAAACTCTCAGATCATCTAGCCCACAAACTGTATGTAAGATCTACAGACAGACCACAGGAAATGTGTGCTTTATTCTATTGTTATGTTACACAGCACCCTCCTGCACAGATTAAAACAGCAAGTAGTGTAGGTCCTACATAAACAATACTCTGTAAAGCTGCTATGTTCAGAGTGGGGAGTTGGCATCTATAAAAATAAGATGGAGACGATACACAAATGTAGTTTCTCCACAATAATTCTTGACAAGCCGTGCAGATGTTTTCATTAAACGTTGAAAAAGACAAAGATTTTACGTGGAAATTAGGATGGTTTTGCCTTATCTGCAGAGAACATTCCAGGGCCTCACAGTCCATAGGAAAGGAGTGAAAAAAGCTCCAGAGATAAAACTTATTAAAAAGCCTGATAAAATCAGTGACTCAAGTCTGACAGCCCCGTCCTCAGAGTGGTGTTAATTTACCCTGGGAATGACTTGCAGGCCGGAGAAGAGAATGACCAATCACGGCTCCCTCCTCAGACTGCGGCAGAGCCCCAGAAACAAAGCAGGCCACAGAAACCAGAGCTGACACAGCACAGGTTTGCAATGGCATAAACTGCGGGGCAATTCTGCCGTTCATGCTACTTTTCAGGAGCCTGAAGAAGGGGTTTCTAGGGGGCCCAATGCAAGGAAACCAGAGGGGTGAATCGTCCTGTCGCCGCATTTCGAACCGACAGCAGATGCTGTGTCATTACTGTGACAGTGGAGGAGCAGAAAATTGTCAGGATCAAAAACCAGGCCACACTAGCTCTGCTCCAAGCTGGCTTTTCACAGATTCATTGATTCCAAGAAGAGACCTTTATGCCCATCTAGGCTGACCTCCTGCAGAACAACCTTCCCCAGTGATTCCTGCACTCAGCCCATAACTTGTGGTCGAGCTAGAGCTGCCTGCATGGACCGCTCTGCAAGAGCAGGGCTTTAGCAGAGTTGGAGCGATGACCACAAATACCAGCTCCCATTGCAAATGTATGAGAAGGCACAGGGCGTTGGGGCCTTAAGCTTATCGTAGGGTGGAGGAAAAGTACAGAAACCCAACGGCCTGATGATGCCTCTGGGCTTGTGTGCTTGGTTATGATGATGCCGTGTAGCTGACTAAACACATCATGGCAGCTGCAGGCCTTGGACCCCAGGCATCAGCCAAATGAGTGTGTAAGCAGAGACAGGATGAGCTCTACCCTGATATCTGGTAGAAAGAATTTCAGAGAGTGTATTTGCATAGGCACGCCTACCCCATCCCAGGCTGCCGAGCTGTGGGACTGCTTTGTGACAGAAATGACTCAACCTCAGTTGGGTGGTACTTGCTAGACAAGGGACATGGGTTCCAAAACCCAGTGAATTGAG
>NC_133773.1:3302689-3315634 GCF_003597395.2 Chelonoidis abingdonii | reverse complement strand
CCTTTCACCCAGGCTGGGGGGAGGGACCTCTACAGATAGACTCTTGAATTCTGTGGTGGCATTGACCAGAGACTTTTGGGTTGTTGGACTTTGGAGTGATTGGACTTAAGACCCTAAGGGGAAAAGGACATTGCCAAATGTACTTGGGGGGGTGGTTATGGTTTGTGTTATAACTCTGTTTGTGGTGTTTCTCCAATGGGATGCCGCATTGATTCCTTCCTTTATTAAAAAGATTTTGCTACACTCAGACTCCGTGCTTGCGAGAGGGGAAGTATTGCCTCCTAGAGGCGCCCAGGAGGGTGTGGTATGTAAGTGTCCCAGGTTACTGGGTGGGGGCTCGAGCCGGTAATGCATTGTGTTACTGAAACGGAACCCCTGGATACTGAACCCGGCCCTTGTTGCTGCCAACTCAGAGGGGCAGAAGGGTTACAAGTGTAATGCTATTATACCTGTCATATGTAAAACGTACTATCTGGAGCCCCTGGGAAAGCATCACGCAGCCATGTGTGTTTTGGCTACATGCTCAGTGAACATCTGCATGTCGTCCGCATGCAGTGGGGTTTGCGTCAAGGTGCAGTTAATACTGGTGGCGGCCCAGTTGCCAACTTGAATAAAAATTCTTCACCCCTTATACGACTGAAAATGAAACAACCTCTGAGCGTGTCTGGATAGAAATGAAGGATCAGGAATTGTACCTGGCAGGGAGAGAAGGCGAGCGAAGACTTTGGATTATTCCCCCCCGCAAAGTATGGCCAATGGTGGTGTTTCCATTTGTGAATCCCCAGCCTCGCTGTGAGGCCCTCACACACACCCACCGCTGTCTCTGCAGCAACCTCTACCTACAAACTAGTGGCAGGAGTTGGTGCAGTGGCTCAGAGGTGACACATAGGGACACAAAAAGGCAATCTGAGATTTTGAAATATGGAAAATTCTTAAGCTTCCTAAAACTCAATTGATTTTACTGATTCAATTCAAAAATCAGGCAGAGCCTCTTCTCTGGCCTTAGGTGAAATTGTATAGTGCCTGGGGGCAAATTTGTGACAGTGGGTTGAAATGAGGCCTGGAAGAGAAGTGCAATCTCAACTCCTGCGCTGCCCTGTCCTCGTCCAACCCGCGAGGAGTCTCCAGCCCTGCTTTAAACCAGGCCTGGCTACCACATTTTAACCAGAGCTTGGCCAGCCCGAATGGTGGAGGGCAAAATGTTTTAAGCTGAGTTTGCAAACTATGGTCACTCCAATAGAATATTGCTTTCAAACGCGCCACTCCCATGCTGCGCTCTCACTGAGTCAGCTGGCACTCATCCGTTAGGCCCCAGTAGTGCCATGCAATCGGCTAGTGCCACCCGCTTTGCTAGTAGACTGCAGTGCAGCACTGGGGCCCTGACCCAGATCCTCCAGACTTCTCCCCACATCTCACTCCTCCCCTGGCTACCCCAGTCTGCTGTGCCTACAGGTCATCACACTGCCTCTCTGGCTGAGCCAAAGCGATCCTGGGCCCGACTGCAGACTCCATTACACCTGGCACGGTCTAGCTGTTCAAACAGCAGCAACAAAATATTTGCATTCATATTCTCTGCCTCCTTCTTAGCCCAGCCCAGCACCTCACTAGCTCTTCAGAAAGTTGCTGTGCACGTAGTCCCTTCTCCATGAGGCCTCTCTCTCTTGCTGCTCGTTCAGCAGCTGTCAGTGGAAAATGTTTCCTTCTCATATCCGGGACAGACCTTGTATCTTTCTGCACAGAATTTCATCTACAATATGTCACCCAGTTCCTGAATTCAGCTAGGTCCTCCTGGCCCTCCCCACAATCTCCATCCCACCAGTTCTTCTGCTGGCTCTGACTGCTCTGGCAAGTCCCACAAGTTTCTGGCCTCCCCCTTCGCACCCTTTCTCTGTGTGTTCTTAGCCTTCCAATACCCTCTGAACACTGATGCCTTTCCAGACCTGGCCCATCTCCCTCTACCCATTCCCTGCCCTCAGCTGTCTCTCTGAGCTCTCCTCCCAGATGCCTCACTGCTGTGGGGCTGGAACAATTTCTATAGTGGGGGTGCTGAGAGTCATTGAACCAAACTGGTAGCACCCCCTCAGCACCTCTAGTGCCAGCACCTATGCCTCACTGTCCACTTAACTTCAGGGGCCGTAACAGACTGGATCACCCCTGGCAGCCGTCTCCACTCTCCTGCCCATTTGATACTCTCTTCTACCCTTTGTACCTGCGAAGCTATGAAAAATGCCACTGTCTCACTCAGGTGTGCTCGGAAACGGGGCTACTGACCTTGTCACCAAAGCCAAGGTTTTATTGCTGTTTTACTCCTATAACCCCTGCAGAGTCCACCCAGCTCAGAGAATCACAGAATCATAGACTTTAAGGTCAGAAGGGACCATTATGATCATCTAGTCTGACCTCCTGCACAACGCAGGCCACAGAATCTCACCCACCCACCCCTGTAACAAACTCCTAACCTATGTCTGAGCTACTGAAGTCCTCAAATCGTGGTTTAAAGGTACAGAGAATCCTCCAGCAAGTGACCCGTGCTCCATGCAGCAGAGGAAGGTGAAAAACCCACAGGTCCTCTGCCATTCTGCCCTGGAGGAGAGAGGGAGACGGATTCTGTTTTCACACAGCTGCAGGATTGCTGACTACGTCACTGCTGGGCTAGACTCTGCCCTGATTGCACCTGCGAACGTGGAGGGAAATAACTGAAGGTGGGTGCAATGTGCCCAAAGGATCATGACTGCTGGGGGTGATGTGAGAGGCAGAAAGAACCCAGCCTGGCTCTCTGAGCACAGATACTGCCTCATTGGGAGGTAGAACACGAACATTTTGCCTTGTAAACTGAGCACCTTTGATCTCGGGTCACTGAGTCTACAGGCTGAAATTCCACAGGGCCACTTTACAGAACTGCACTTTGGGAGCCACTTGAGAGGGACACCTCAGCCTAGCACCTTCTGAAAGTCACCCCTTGCCGCCACCAGTCCATTAACCCCTTCAGCCTGCTCTCAGTGAGGTCGAGGGGCAGGATTTACTCTCCTGTTTATCCCTCACATTCTACTCCTCTAGGAGCTTCATACGCTCTTCACTGCTGTTCTCAGTGATTTCCTGGGCACCTCTTCTCTGGCCCTGACGTGGGCTCTGGAGCAACTGAAAGAGACACAGCAGGGAGGGAAGGATGGGAGCAGAGGCACTGGCAGGCTGAATCAGACCTGGGGGCTGGACACAAGTTCAAACCTCTATAACTGACTGCACAGGGTTTGGCATAAATACAACTCCAATTTTTCAATGAATTTCAGGTAAACTGGAGCAACTTCAGTCCAGGCGAGTCCTCATGAAACAGCCTCCCAAGGCTCCACTCGGGTCAGAGTCACAGTTGTGGGGGATAGTGATTTAATAGTGAAAGCTCAGCTGGGGAATTCAGTCTGTACCAAGGGATGGATCCCAGGACAGATTCCCTGGCTGCAAAGTGGGGGAATCTTCAATGTTCTGTTTAGAAATGACTTCTCGTTTTGACGTTTGTTTTACTTCAATTAATTATAATGCAATATAAAATAAGAAAAACACTCAAAACTGCAACAAAACATTTTGATTCTTTTCATGTTTCCGATGACCTAAAATAATTTTTTCCCCCAGAATTTTCATTCCACGGGAAACATCACAATGTTTTGTTTTCATTCCAATCTGGAACAAACACCAATTTCAAAATGTTGGACTTTCCCATGGAAGAGAATTTCTGCGTGTCGCTAGCTCTTGTCATTACACCGCACTGTATGTTCGCATGTGTTTGACCCTGCAGGGCCTGACATGACTGAGATTCAAAGTGTTAGTGTCTTTGTTTCTATCCCTGTCCCCAGCTTTGCCTCATTCCTCTGTATTGATCTCAGCCTGGTGGGGAAGGCTGGCTGCTCCCAGGCGACCACAGAGAGCAGTTTACACACATAGACCTCAGACATGAGATTCCTCCCTATTTCTTTCATATGCGGAGGCTGATTCTCTCCTGTTCTGCACCTGGTTTGGTCACTTACACCCTTGTGAGTGCAAAGGCAGTGAAAAATGCTACCACATCAGAACGGAAGCATTTGCCAGCCCTGTGCACAGGCATCTGTGGGACACAAGAGACACAGGCAGTGGGGAAATCAGGCCCCCCTATGCATACCCTTATCAGGGTTCCCACAGCACGTGCTATGTAGCTAGGTGGTGATGACAACAGACCATGGCAAATGCAGCCAGAAGGCCCTTGTGATCAGCGGTTTCCATAGAGGCTGACACCTGATTGACCCCATCACTTGGAAAGCGTCTCCTCCCCTGCATTTCCTGACACTGAGAACAATCTGTCACCTGCAGACAGCTCCAGAGACATTGGGATGCAATCAACTTGTTTGCCCAGCCCGGCTTGCGTCAGGTTCTGCAACCCGGCCACCTCAAGAGGACTCCAAACACCCGGGATTTACAGCTAAAATACTGCCAAGGCTGCCTGACGGGTACAACACGCTCCCAAGCAAACTTTAACTTGAAAGGGTGAAAGGTGACTGGCAAGGCAGCAAGTATGAGTCACTCGCAAGGCACTTAATTAACTATGCCAAACTAATACTTAAACCAAGCCTTTGAATCGCCACACTTCAGCAGAGCGAACTTTAATTTTCTACTCGTGGTTTAACAGGTTGGCTGCCCACTGCCCCCAAAATAATCACTGACAAGTCAGAAGACTGGACTCCTGGTTACAGAATAAAATGAAGGCAGTGGAATATTTTACCAGAATTGCCCCACGGTGATAAGGCCTGACATTCATATTTGTCAACATCAAACCGATTTTGCAACAGGATTATTTTGCTTCCAGTTACTCTACAGGTCCTGCTGACGGTGAATTAAGCTGAAGCTTCCTTGGAGAAATTATTTGGTAATATTGTCAAAGGGTGACAATAGAGGTCGCATCATTAAAAGTTTCTGCAATTCTAAGGGCTGCATAATCACTGCATAATCTCTCCCTCTGCATCATCTAGCTCCCTACAGAAAGGCCATTTCTGAGTGATTGATGATATGAAGCTGCCCAGCCTCAGGTTAATTTATTAGCCCTGACTGGTCACCCTTCCTCACACTGAGTAGCTCTCTACTGCATGAGTGGTTCCCTGGAAATCAGTGCGGCATAAGGGAGTGAAAATCTGGCCTGTATGTCCGATAAGGAGTGAGGCGCGTTGCACTCAGTGGATTTCTATTGGTCATAAGAGGCTGGGATGAATATAAGAAAAGGAAAATGTAAGTGAAAATCAAGAAGCAGTTCCTGATAGTGAGATCTGGGACTTACATCCTGCCCCAACAGTTCACCTGCCTATGGGATTCTCTGTCTTTGCTAGTAGCTGGCAATGCAAGTGAAACTGACATCTGGTCTTAATGAGCATCGAATGATTCTGAAGTGCCTCTAAGCATCAGGCTGGTTAGTGCTGGCTGCTGTGACAAGCCCCAGCGCTAGCAGAAGAACAGTATTCCTCAAGGAAAGGGCTTTCAAGGGGTGAATGTGTGCGGTGGCGGGAGAGGAGCTGGGGCAATGGAACAAGAGCCAATAGGAAGAGACAGAAGAACATCATTTAAAACCTCAAAAGCTGCTTGATCCAAAGTCCTGGCAGGCTTCTTTCCCGTCGACACAGAACCACGTTCCTGAAATTGACCTGTAAAACGTGCCTGTCCTTTAGGAAAGTGGAATTTCACCAAAACCGCGAAACACGTGTAACGTCCACAGCACAGGACGACGGCAGCAGAGCCACGTGGTACGCCCAGCGCTCTCCGCCAGCAGGGGACATTCCAGCCCCAGGGATTAGTCCTGACATAAATACTCTCTCCATTAACGGAGTTGCTCTCCTTTTGGTTTAGATTACCATGATCTGTTTAAGCATGTTGCAAACCCACAAATTCACTGACATAAACAAGACCGTCCTTGCTGGGGCCAGCTGGGATTTGCAGCTGAGTGTTGCTGCATGCCTGGTTGCCGGCCTCGGGACTCACCCCTGCCACGCAGAGCCTGAAGCTCACCTGCGTTTAGAACCAAGTTCAAAGCCACGTGGCCCGGAGGGGCGCAAAAAGGGAGGAGGAAAGTTTCTACCCTAGTGTGAGACAGTGCAGGAGAGTGGGAGCAGTGCTTCTGTAGGCAGCAGGGCTTGGGGCTTTGCCGTGTTGCTCTCCCTGTTCCCACCAAACACAGCTGTGTGACCCGATGCAGGATGCAGCCCTGCTCCAAAGGGCACCTGCACGCCGGCTCTTTGGCCGTCATTCAGCCATCTGAGGGGGACATTTGCTGACTGTTCTAGCGGCACTGCCCGGGGAAGGGACATGGCCACATGAAGAGCAGCCATCCGAGTCCTGCAAAAGGCAAGCAGAGGGCAAGAGAGATTTCATCCTGGGCTGGGCTGAGTGCTCTGCTGATGCCATCCACTCAGGGCACACGGGTGCGCCAGGCCCACAGGCTCACCATGATAAAGGCCCAGCTGGGAAGAGCATAACAGGGCGTCCCCTCCTCCCAGAGAGGCAGGTCCTGCAGCACAGGGCCCTTCTCCCCGCCAGGAGGGACATCATGGGCTTCCCCTCCCCTTCTGAGAGGCAGGGGTGACAGCTGGTGTGCTCCCAGCACTTACGCCAACAGGGTGTCTCTGCTTGGGAGGGGCATCTCCCCCTACAGCACAGAGCCGCCTGCTTGGCTGGCAGGTCTCCCAGAGCAGAGGGACTTGGAATTAACACCCCTGCGAACGCATGGCGCAGCTCCCTCGCTCCCCAAAGCGATGGGCTCAGGCTCTCTGCAGACTCAGGCAGCGTCACCATATCAGTTACACTCCAGGCAGCTTCCCTCCCTCAGAGCAATGGGCTCAGGCTCTATGCAGACTTAAGCATATTTTAAAGCTTTTCTTCTCTGCTGAGAGCTAGACACACTTTGCTTTTACAATGCAAGCTGAGATTCTCATGCAATCCTGTGACTCCAGGGGGTGGAGCCCTAGGCTTGGGTCTATATTGTCTGGGCCTTCATCTGGCCCTGCCTGCTGCAGCTCAGTGTGAAGCCCATCGACATTGCAGAATAACACAAACAGAAGAACTGTCATGAAATCCCAGAGACCCTGGCAAACAGCAGCAGGGGAGAAAAGCGGCGGGTAAAGTGAGGGAAAAGGACGAGAGCTGGAACACGGAAATGAGCATAAGAAAGCAAGAGGCCGAGCACTCAGTCAGGAGGTGAAGCGGGAGCCCAGGGCAAGGACAAGGGCAGAGAACTGAAGGCAACATTACCACTGGGTTAGTTCATGCCTCTGAGTATTCTCTAGGGCACTTAAGCAGTAAAGGAAACTGGCTATTTGCGAAACAGCCTAAAAGCCAGACAGTTTCTAAGAGGGAAAGGATAGCCCAGTGGTTGGGGCACTAGCCAGGGACTCATAGACCTGGGTTCAGTTCCAGCTCTGCCACAGACTCCCTGCACGACCTTGGTCAAGTCACTCAGCCTCAGTTCCCATGTGTACAATGGCAGGCCCAGCCCTATCCTACCTCCCAGGGTGCAAAGGTAGAGCTGGGGAGGGGCTCATCTGGCACAGGGTGGGCTCCGTGGACGTACATTATTAGATTGACACTAGGAATTATTGCCAGAAAATCCTGGAATATTTTCAGCTGCCTCCCGACTCAGGATTCCTGAACAGCGATCACTGGCCTGCACCCCACGGCTCTCATCCCCAGACCCACCCCAGAGCCCACACCCCTCACTCCAACTCCCCGCCCCAGTGCAGAGCCCTCTCCCACACTCTGAGCCCCTCATTTCTGGCCCATGCCAGAACCTGCACCCCCAGCCTGTACCTTCTCCAACACCCCAATCCCCTGCCACTGTCCAAAGCCATCTCCCATACTCTGAATCCCTCAGCTCCACCCCCCAGCCCAGAGCCGTCTCTTGCACCCCAAACCCCTCCTCCCTGGCCCCACCTCAGATCCAACACCCCTAACTGGAGCCCTCATCCCCTCCTGCATCCCAAACCCCTGCCTCAGCCCAGAGCCCCTCCTGCACCCATAACTCCTCATTTCTGGCCCCACCCCCAAACCCGCATCCCCTCCTGCCCCTCAACTCCCTGAGCCAGCCCGGTGAAAATGAGCAAGTGAGTGAGGGTGGGGAGAGTGAGCAGCGGGGGCGTGGAGGAGGGGGAGATGGACTCAGCAGGGGCAGGGCATGGGGAGGGCCTCAAATGAGGGGTGGGACAGCGATGTTTGGTTTTGTGGGAGTAGAAAGTTGGTAACCCTAAGCCACCTGCCAGCCCAGCTGCTCCCCTGCAGAGGGACACTCGCTCCCGGCAGCAGAGCGCGTGGGAAGTCACCTGGGGAAATCAGTGCACGCAGCACGCCCTAGAAATGGCACCTTCCATCTCAGCAGGGCTGCCTCCCGCTGGGAATTCCCCCCCTCTCCCCAAGCGGCCGGTCCCACTCTTTACTTATGGGAACTCAGCAGAGCCAACTCTAGGGCTGCACCCTGGGAAGGTGCTGCGACCGAGCCCCTCTCACCCCTCAGCCACAGCCCTGTTAATCAAGAGCCGTGTGCCGCCCAGTACTGCGCCCACCATTAGTGCAAAGCCAGTTAGGGGGCTGCAGGGGCTGGAGAACGAGAATGTCTGTCCTTCGATCCCTGCGTCCAGAGGAGCTCTCCTCCGCCTGCTCTGCACCCTGAACATAGAAACCAGAGACCAGACTCCAGCAGGAGTCTTCCCACCTCCTGCCCACGAAGGAGCAGGGATTTGGGTCTGAGGATCTGGCTCGGGGGAGGCAGGTGCTGGGGTTTCCAAAGCCACCCCACTACCAAATAAGGCATCTGCCAAGATCCACGCCATTCTCAGTCTACAGTTCAACATTCTCATTTACAAAAGCCAGAAGATTTTCTCAGTGCCACATTCCCCCCCACCCACGTCGCGATCTCCACCAATGTGCAAGCTCAGCCTCAGACACATGGGCCTGCTGAAGAGCCAGTGTCACAAAGAGCTACTCAGGCATAGGAAACAGAGCCAGCACCTCCCATCAGCGAACATGGTTCCTTGCTATTAGCACAGACTTGTCAGGCAAGGTCTCTCGCAGTGCTCCCCAAGCATCCCCGTGTTACAGCACCTGCCGGGAGAGGCTTGCTGAGCCCCTGCTGACCCCGCCGGCCCGAGAAGGTTGCTGGAGGATCGCACAGGAGTTCGTGTGCCAGCCCTGCAGCTGATCACTCAGGCCCACCCTGGCCCTCACTCCCACCAAAGGCCATGCAGCTGAGCACAAGGAGGAGGGCAGAGGGATCCGGTTGCAGGGACAGGGCTGATAGGCCGGGTTCCATAGATGGGGATTTAGGCGCTGTCTGGGACACGCTGCCTGGATGTAACCTCACGGGATGGTAACAGTGATGAACACAGCTGTGAGCGGTTTGCCATACGCAGCAATCCAGTCCCCCTAGCCCGAGCGCGAGGCTCCGTGGGCTCAGGCTCAGGCGTGTTAGCAGGCTAGTTCCGCGGGATACAAAGCCGAAGAAAAGGGTCTGGGTTCCTGTCTGTGTGGTGCTCAGAGCCCTGCCCTTGGGGGTCTGGCGAGGTAAAGGGGTTTGCTTCTAGCCCTTAGTCTAGCTGTGGTGGCACCCATCAATTCTCGGCCTGGTTTGCATGGTATGAAAACAGCTGAGGGAAGGGTTTGGCCTAACCAGCCCCATGCCGGGGAGAACAAGGCCTGTGCTGGAAGCCAGCGCACGAATACAGGTGGCTCCCAAAAGGGGAGATGCGTTTGTTGCGGGGTGATACCAGCAAGGCTGAAATACGGTGCAAAGGCCTCTCAGTGCCTGGCCCTCAAAGGTATAGACAGCCAATTTCCAAGCCTGGAGCCTAGAATAAATGAGGGAAACCCAACATGCTCACCACCATCCTTCACACACCCAGCAGAACCACTGCCCTTCTGGCTGCCCCCCAAATGGGCCTGGACTGGAAGGAAGTTCCCTGCCGTGTCAGAGGGACCCACCTCTGTCTCTTCCCTACAAAGGCCACACATGTGTGTCAGCAGGCAGACTCTGCCACAAATAATGTGTTTAAAAACAAACAGTGGCCAGGCATGGGTTGGGTGAGCCGAAAGGCGCCCTCCTCCACGCAGCCAGTCCTGGCTGGCTCTCCCATGCAGACATCGACACCATGTCTGTCCTAGGACAGCTGCGCTGGGGAGGGGGTGAGTTTGTACAGCTCATTCTACTGGTACCACCCCCAGCGTGGGAGCAGTTATCCTGATACGAAGGGGTCTGTACCACTGATACTACCATCCCTCTTCCCATACAGGGCTAGCTGGTATAACCACATTCACACTAGGAGCGGGGAACCACGTCAGCTACCTGGGCTTGTTAAAACACTGGGTAGACAAGTCAAGAGACAGGCAAAGGCCATGGGCAAAACCGTGTTTCTGACTCACGACTGATGGCTAAACTGATGGGGTCAACCCCGCATGCCCCTTCCAGCCAGCACCAGGCAGTGCCTCTCACAGCCACATCTCCCAAGGCAGAGCCTGGCTTTTAGAGGGTGCTGGGTAATCAAGTCACACGGCTTATGATCCCCCTGGCTCCCCGAGCAGCCCATTGGAAGTGCCGGGAAAAGATGCCATGAGAGGGAGGCTGTGCCCTGCAGATCGTGCTAATATTAGAGGGGATGTCACAGACTGGGGATGGGGAAGGAAGAGTCACAGAATAGAGGGAGTGTCACAGAGTGGGGTGATGGGGGGAGGGAGACAACATGGGTGACCCATGCTATAAAACAAAACTTTGATTTTTATGGAAATTTGCCATGTCTCCCCCTTCACTGTGCCAAGATCTGATGTGCCCCCACACCTGGTGCTGAGTCCTTGGGCTT
This sequence comes from Chelonoidis abingdonii, assembly GCF_003597395.2. Lineage (NCBI taxonomy): Eukaryota > Metazoa > Chordata > Testudines > Testudinidae > Chelonoidis > Chelonoidis abingdonii. The sequence goes on along the minus strand of NC_133773.1, from coordinate 3,304,790 downwards.
GAGCTTTGCCCCTCCTCCCACCTCCCCGGGGCAGCCACGCTGAAGCGGGCTCAGGCTTCGGTCCCCACTCCTGGGGTCGTGTAGTAATTTTTGTTGTCAGAAGGGGGGTGCGGTGCCATGAAGTTTGAGACCCCCTGACCTAGATTATCCTGACTTCAGTCGCAGGTAAAACCCAAAAGCTTATTGGACATCTAGAAAATATTCTCTTTCCAGTGACATAGAAACGGTCTTAATTTCACCTTCCATCAGTCTAGGAGCAGTTTGAGAATCTCCACATTATATGATTAAGTTTAACATGTAAAAAGCAGCAAAGAGTCCTGTGGCACCTTATAGACTAACAGCAGTATTGGAGCATTGAGCTTTCCTGGGTGAATAGCCACTTCGTCAGATGCACGATGAAGTGGGTATTCACCCACAAAAGCTCATGCTCCAATACGGCTGTTAGTTTATAAGGTGCCACAGGATTCTCTGTCGCTTTTTACAGATGCAGACTAACACGGCTACCCCTCTGATACTTTAATATGTAAGTATTTTGCTAAGATTGTATCTGAACCAGAGACACACAAACAGCATGGGTGGGGGAGATGTGTGCACATGCATGTTTACAGACATCTGTGCCATTAACTCAGTGAGCCAGTCCCAAAAGAAACCTGGCTATTTTCCTTTAAGTGGGTGAGCCCAACCAGGGATGGGAGGCCCGTCCCAAGCACAGTGACAAAGTAACTACTTCAGTACTTTGCAGAAAGCCGCAGCCCTCCAGACTGGGAAACCTTCTCTATGAGCCCACTCCTGCAGAGCTGGGGGAAGTACCACTCAGCGCAGGCAGCCCACAACTGCCTGCCCCGCACAGCTGCTACCTGTAGGACAGGTCCTGAGATTTAAACCACTCCAAATATTTATACTCCTATGAGGGTGACCAGATGGCAAGTGTAAAAAATCGGGACAGAGGCGGGGTAACAGGGACCTGTATAAGATAAAGCCCCGAATATCAGGACTGTCCCTATAAAATCAGGACATCTGGTCACCCTAACTCCTATGTGCTATAAAATATCACATACCATGTGGGTGGACACATTAATGGGCACTTGTTCAGGAAAACCTAGCACTTTGCCGGACAGGAGAGTTACTTCATTATCTGAAATGCCTGTAAACACACCAGTCCACTCCTTTCACTGTATTTGTAGACGAACTGTATGTAGACAGAATATTTACCGAATGCTGGTGAGACGGGCGAGATTTGACTGGCCACCAGGAATCCCACCCTACACAGATCTCTGTGGGTCACTGCACTACGCCATCCCCAAGTTAAGAAGTCACAGATGCTTGTTCTGTTGACTGGGAGCTACTGCTTGCCTGCTCACAACTCCCTCTGTGGTCTGTGGTAGGCAAGCGGCAAAGATGAAATGTCTTTTGTAACTGGACAGAAAGGGAGGTAGATGCCACAAGAGCCTGCCCTGGAGAAGTGGCTTTCATACCAGCAGAACAGTATGATCCCCAGGGGAACCATTATCTTTTGACAGTACGTTTTCCAAAAAGGACAGTTTTTAGAGAGCAGGAGGAAAGCGTAACAATGGAGCAGTACCAGCAGATGAGATGGTTTGCTGGGCTTAAAAATGAGGTGGGGCCCATGAGTCTGACCTGTCTCTCTCTTTCAGACAGACTAAAACAAATGAAGCTGAGAGTTACTAAAAGTCATGAAAAGTGTCCAAGCACTAGGAGCCAGGTGTTCTTTGTGAGATGCCTCTCCTGTCCTGTCCTGTCCGGAGTGCAAGCAAACACCCTGGCCTTGTGCCTCAGCACTTGAGACTTGCATGCAGACCTGTGCAACCGCACTGCCCTGGCAACGCTCAACAGCACAGTGACTCTGCCCCGGCTCACCCTTGCCATACGGTACTTTACGGAATGTGCATATTAACTCTCCTCCTGCCTCCACTGCTCTCCCTGCTGCACTGGTATCACCCAGCCCCCAGCAGTGCTCGGAGCCAGTGGCAGGGCAGTGGGCTCGGCCGGGCACCCAGCCCCAGCAGTGCCCGGGCTGGTGGCAGGGTGGGGGGCTCAGCCAGGCACCCAGCCCCCAGCAGCGCCCGGGCCGGTGGCAGGG
>NC_133773.1:3266150-3301398 GCF_003597395.2 Chelonoidis abingdonii | reverse complement strand
CCCGGGGCGCACGGAGCCGGCTGCGAAGAGGCTGGTCCCTGCCGCTGGCAGCAGCATGAGGAGCTGGCGGCGCTGCACTGAGCCCCCGGCAGCCCGGGCCAGCAGGGAGCTGCGGCGCGGGGGAGGGACGGGAGGCGGGGGAGCCTGGGCTGCCGCCGCTGGGCCAGGGGTGCCCGGTCCGTGCGCCCTACGCGCTCCGGGCAGCTCCCTCCCGGCCCCCCCCGGGGGGCGGGGGCAGAGCAGACAGGGCAAGTTGGGCGGCATGAGGGTCAGAGAGGCAGGGGGAGCCGGGCTGGGTGTGGGGAAAACCCTAAACTCCCTCTGCCCCCAGCACATGGTCTCAGCACTAGCTCCCTCCCACGAGCACCCTGGGATGTTTAGGAGCCATCACTGACAATGGCTCAGCCCTAGCTGGGGGTTCACCCTGTCCAGGCTTCCCAGAAAGCCAAGGCCTCCAAACTTGGCTTTTCCCATGAACGCGGAGCTTGTCCTTTACCTGATGGGTTCTGGCACCAAGGGGTTCCCATGGCTGTGGGCTCACTAGGGTCATAGACCAGCCAGCTGTGCTTGTGCTGGGACACTTTGTACCTCCTTTCTGTTAGCACCTGCTTCTTCCGCTTCCCCTCGCATGGGACTTGGAGGGCCACACAGAGCAGTGGTGCTGGAATTCAGACCCTAATCCTGCTCAATTCTTGGCATCAACAGCCAAACTGGCATCACCCCCTGGGGCTCTGGCAGTGAAAACTCCTGGGGCTGGCACCACCCATTATTATTTCTATGGCACCCTGCACCCACCCTATGGCATTGTACAAAGGGACTCTACAATGGCTGGAGTGCCACTCAGCTGGGGTGGTTTGGGGATCCCTGAGAAACTCAACTCTCACTTGCCAAGCATGAATCACTGCAATCAAACAGGCAGGATGGGACCCATTCAGGCTAGGAAAAGGGTGCAGATTTGTTAACAGTGAGATTAATTAACCATTGGAACAATTTAACTAGGGTCATGGTGGATTCTCCATCACGTGGGATCTTTAAATCCAGTCTGGGGAGGGATGAGGGGGTGGGACTCCTTCTAACAGATACAGTCTAGTTAACCACCAGTTGCTGGGCAGGATGCAGGAATCCCTGAGTGAGATTCTGTGGCCTGCAAAGTGCGGGTCAGATTAGATGATCATGGTGGTTCCTTTTGGCCTTACCCTCTGGGAATCTCTGAAATCGGGGCTGGAAAAGGCAACAGCCCACGAGGGCTCCATCCAGTAGCGGGTAGCCAGAGAACTTGTGGATTACATTAAGGAGGAACATAACATTGAACATACACTGCAAGTAGGAGATGAGTAAATGAGCATACTCTGGAAGCAGCCTCCCCCACCAGGGCACTTTCAAATTGGCATCTCTTCGCATTTCCTGGTGCTGGCTTGGGCTCGGATCCATCCGCACTGAGCCCCACTGAAGCAGTGCACTCCCTTGGCAACTGGCTCTGCCTGCACAGGTCCCTACTTCTCCCATATGAATTACACCCCTGGACCTTGCCCACTGCCAGCCCCCGACCCTCATCTCGCCCCACTGAGTGCAGTCTGAGCCCAGAGAGGAGTGGCCGTGCTGCAGGCAGGGCAGGGGTGAGACCGGACTGCCCCTCCACACACCAAATCCCTGACCGAGTGCAAACGAGAGATCCCCTCAGTTGTGAGGGGCCAGAAGAGGCACCTTTTTGAAATGCAGCCTGCCCTTGTGAGGGAGAAAGATGTCACACTGTGCAATCCCCTGTCACTGGGGTGGGAACGGACAGGAATAACAAAGGGACCCACTGGCTCCTTGCTCCTTTCCCTGGAGGATTCCTGCCCACTCTGACAGACCCCGCCCTTCTTGCCCCAGAGCCCAGCTTCCCCTGCATCCTAGCAGCACTTGCACAGCTCACCAGGCCCACACAGCCCCCTTGCACTGAACAGAGCATATACAGGGAAGCACATGCTGTCAGTGTCCATGGGCCAGAGCCCCTTGCAGGAGATGCTTGGAGGAGGGCCCAAAATGACACATCTTCCCGACCTGTGGGAGTTGCTTCATTCCCTTGGCGGTAACTGCTGGGTGTGGCCTGTACTGGGCCCCAGTAACATGCTGCTCCATGTTATCCCTGGGATTGTGTGTACACGCTTCGGGGACCACCTCAATTATTGCTACCCTGAACAAACGGATGAATGAAGAATTTGCATCCCATCCAAAATATTTCTCCAGGCCTAGTTCAACTTCAGGCCAAAGCACGTGGCAGGGTGCTGCTGTACTGCACTGGAATATTGTTATGAAGGATACGCTTGGCCATGACGTACTTGACCAGGAGTTGCTACCCAGTGGGTACAGAAGGGTTAAGCAGCTGCAGTGGGGCAGAGCAGGAGACATGAGGTGTGTGTCTCACCTCACAGGATGGTCAGAGATGGGATGAATGGGTGGATTGTTAGAGCACTGGCTGAAACAACCCCTATTAATGAAGGATCTGCACAGATAATGGGAATACCATGGCTGGGACATTTGCACCTAGCAACCAACCAAGATGAAGGTGGTTTTCACCCCACTCCGCTATAGGGAAGCAGATCAAAGGCCCTGAGCTGGAGAACAAAGGGTGGCCTTTGGACAGACTCAGCAGCTCTCACCTGCTGGGGCTGAGTGACAAAGGGACAGAGATGGTTCCTATAGGAGCATGGCTTGGCCAGTATGGACTATGCTGTACCTTTGTTTCTCTGTGCTAACTTAAGGACATCCCGATGCTGTGTTCCAACTGGCTAATCCATCCAGGCTGCCTGGGGTTACTCAAATGCTTCGTAGATTCCAAGGGCAGAAGGGATCATTGTGATCATCTAGTCCAGTGGTTTTCAAACTTTTTTTCTGGTGACCCAGTTGAAGAAAATTTTTGATGCCTGCAACCCAGTGGAGCTGAGGATGAGGGGTTTAGGGTGTGGGAGGATCTCAGGGCTGGGGCAGAGGGTTGGGGTGTGGCAGTGGGGCTGGGATGAGGGGTTCAGGGTGTGGGAGGGATTCTGGGGTGGAGGTGCAGGCTCTGCGGTGGGGCCAAGGATGAGGGGTTTGGGGTGTAGGAAGAGGCTCCAGGTTTGGGGGGGCTCAGGGCTGGGGCAGGGATTGGGGTGTGGGGTTGGGTGGTGGACTTACCTCTGGGAGCTCCCAGTCTACAGCACAGCGGGGGTGCTAAGGCAGGCTTCCCTCCTGTCCTGGCACCGTGAACTGTGCTGCGCCCCAGAAGCAGCCAGCAGCAGGTCCGGCTCCTGGGTTGAAGTGCACAAAATGCTCTGTGCAGCTCTCGCCTGCAGGCACCGCCTCCTCTCCCCAGCTCCCATTGGCCAGGAACCAGCACAGTCAGACCTGCTGCTGGCCACGTCCGAGGCACAGCGTGGTGTCAGAACAGGTAGGCACTAGCCTGCCTTTGCCGGGCAGCACCCCCGATGGGACTTTTAACGGCCCAGTCCTGACCAGAGCTGGCACGTCCCAGTCCCTTCCATTCTGTGACCCAGTTACGAGTCATGACTCGTGGTTTGAAAACCACTAATCTAGTCTGACCTCCTGTCTGCATCAGGCCAGAGACCTTCCCCGCTTGCTGAGATGCAATGATCCCTGAAGCGGGGAAAGGAGTCTCTCTCAGCTGGACTCACTGAGCAGATCTCATAGTGAGCAACAAGAAAGATGGAGCCCAGAAGCTGTCTAAGAAGTTTTGAGGCCCACCCTAAAGAAAGCGTGGGACTCCTAGGGGTCTGGCACAACCAGGGGCTGTTGTCTGTTTAAAAGCTGGAGCGTAGCTCTGTGACAGGGGCATGCCCTTCTGAGTGAGACACAAACCCATGAATGTCATCATAATGGTCTTCCTCTCCAAGGATCCCCCTATCTTAAAGTCTGGGTCACTGACAGGCCAGCCCCCAGGAAGCAGGCACAATCTGCTGGCTCTGTGCATGCCCAGGAAGGTTGCTGCTTGAATTTTGGTTTTTGCCCTTTTTGATAAGATCTAGTGCTCAGTTCCCAAATTAAGCCACTTGGATGGTTCAATTTTAATTTTAAACACAACACAAGCAACTTGCCTGTGAGGAGGGAAGCTGGGGCTCGACCCTCCCTGTGGAGGAGGGGAGCCACACCGGCCTCGTCCTGTTCTCACCGGGTCCTGTCCTTCGGGTCCACGGTCCACTGTCTGGGAGTTCGGTCCCTGTGGAGTGGACTGGGACACGGCAAAGTCAGTGGGGCCCTGCCTTGGACGCAGGTGGGCACCCAAAGAGAGAAGATGAAGATTACTTGTCGCGATGGAACAGACTTAAATAATAACACCATACTACAGGGGCTCATACCAAGCCGAATATTTCAAAGAGTCCCGCTAAGGGCAGGCAGCATCATACGAGACATCATCAGGTCAGCCAGCGAAGTCTGGAATGCACTAAAACCAGGTATATGCCGCTCTCACAGGACAGTAGAGAAGTACTAACTAACACAGTCAGCCCATGGTGGGTCAAGAACGGCACAATTAATGGGCACATTGTTCAGTCGAAAACTAGGCTACGTTTTAGATCGGCACAGCGAGAAGTTATTATCGTGAGTGGAAGTGACACTGTAAAAGCACAGGACACAGATCACAGCCATCAGATCCGCTCAAGTAGGGAGTGCGGATTCTGTCGATCGAACTGTATGTAGACAGAGAGAGGATCTACTGGGGGTATAGACTACTGCGAATAGCTGGTGAACCTTAAGGAATTGGTAAGCAAGTTGCCGACCATGCCGACGTGAGAGGAATAGAACACTGAGAGCCGGCCACACAGATCTCTGTGGGGATCACTGCCGCATACTACGGCATCCCAGTTAAAAAAGATTCATGATCTGTTCTGTTGAGACTTGGGAGCTAAGCTGCTTCCCCTGACTCACAACGACGTGGACCAGGTGGAGATAGCCCTAAGTGAGAACTCGTGTCCGTGGTAGGGAAGCGGCAAACGACTGCAAATTGAGAGATGCTTTAGGACACCTACAGGGCCACGTTAACGTGGAGGTAGAGTACGCGAACAAGAAGCCTCGCCCTGGAAGACAGATGGTTTCATAACCGCAGTAATCAGGCCACACGGTATAACGATTCGGCATGCGCAAGAACGAGTAAAGGTGGGATTTTTATGATGGACACGTACGCCTCACCTCTCCGCTGCCCCAAAAGGACAGTTTTCTTAGCAGCACGTGAAAAGGCAGTTTCCATTTGGAGCATAGAGCTAAGCATCGTCCTAATGGAGGCATTTACCACAATCAGACCGTTTGCTCCTGGCTAAAAATGCAGGTGGGGGGTCCAGATCGAGTCTAACTTCTGTGAACTCTCCCAGAAGCAACCTGCCACCCTGGTGGAACGACAACTGCACTCGACCTAAGTCAGCTGAGGCCCACTTCTATGTCTCTCTCCTTTTCAGAGACCAAGGCTGAGAGCTGAATAGACACAGAGACGTGAAAGGCCTGTAGTGAGTTGACAAAGACGCTCACTTAGTAAACCCTCACCGTTGGTCCTGGCAAGATGTCGCGATCACTAAGCTCTAGTCGTATGCCAGGTAGCGAATCGAGGCGATGTGCGTGATGACTTAAGGTGCGTAGATCTTAACCTCTCTGTCCTCTTTCGAGCAGGAGTGCTATACAGACGCAACAGGACAGCAGAGAAAATGCTCTGGCCTTGCCGTGCCCCTCACAAGCCTCTGAGGAGCACCTTGCATCCAGACCTATGATATGCAAGTGAGCCCCTGTCCCTACAAAACCGCGTAGCCGCACCTTCGAGACCAAGAGCCGCCTTGTGAACTCACGTCAACGACACAGCAAGGACAGCTAACGAGCATATGAACTAGGTCCCGCTGGCTCAACGGGCAACTTCAGGCCAAATCGCTGATCTCTGCATTACGATGTGCATACTTGTTTAACGCGTCACTTCTGCTCGCAACTGCCAACGACGAAGAGCATGCACACTGGTTCGGGACCATTTCTGCTCTTCAGCGCGAATGGCGAAGACCAGGTCCCATCAAATCAGGTGCTGACGGAGCGCAGTGGGCACGGGCCGTCGGGCTAATCGGCCACAGGCGAATCCCTGGCCAAGCGAGCCAGCAGTGCCAGGCCCAGGCTGGTAGGCATGGTCGTGGGGGCCTCAGCAAGAGAGCAGAAAAGGACCACTCCTGACACACGAACACGGATCCAGCAGGCACGGCCCGGCGGCCGACTCGCCAGCGTAGGCTCGCGAGCACGGTGCGCGGACGAGGGAAGCGAAGCAACACGTGAGACCTACACGAAGATGCGGCCCACATGAGCGACCAAAGCTCGAGTCCCCCGACAATGTCCATGGCCTCCCTGACAAGAAACCAGGCATGGACAGGTCCGTGAGGGGTTTAGTCAGGCACCACAGCGCTCCTGCCCAGTCATGGTTGTCACATACGTATACAGCCGTGGCAGGGTGGTGCGTGCGTGGTGTGCTAGGTGACCAGGCACCAATCCAGACACACACAGTGACCTTGGATTGCTGAGCAGGATCAACCGCGTCTGCACACACAGGCCGGACGGGCCCGGCGCCTACGGTGAGGAGCTTCTACTCCAGTCACGCACGCTTGATCTAGTCACCGGCAGCAGCGCCGGGCTGGCAGGGGTGGACTGTCTCAGGCACGAGGCACCAGAGCCTGGGTCACAGCAGGGCGCACCGAGGTGAGCGCTCGGTCGCCCATCAGGCCGCAATGTGCGAGGGGCTCAGCCCCGTCATAGTCACAGCCGACAGACGACGGCTACAAGGGCTGGCCGAATGGAATGGCGAAGCGCCCGGTTGGCGACCAGCGCACGTAGGTGGGATCGGGAGCCTCAGCACAGCCGACACATCGGCACAGGGACGCTCTGCCGAGCAGTGGATGCTCAGGCAGAGTGCGCCGTGACTGAGAGTAGCACGTCGGAGGTCCACGGGCTCAGCCGCCACCTGCACTGGCCAGCCCCAAGCAGGGTGCACGGAAGCTCGAGCGATGGCAGAGCCCGGATGGCTCGGGCCGGTGGCCAGGTGGCCGCGCACGAACACAGCCCCCAGCGCGACTAGGTAAGCGGAGCCAAGCATAGCATGACTGAATGTGCAGGGGCCCGCCATTCGCTGGCGCGCAAGAGGCGTCAACGCCCAGAAACACTAACGTAATGGGGGAGGTGTCTAGATCGCATTAGGCCCGAGCTGCGCGGGCTGCCCACGGCCTGCTGAATCGACGGCGCTGCGGCCGGTCAAGTAGCGCGCTAGGAGAGAGCCCGCTGCGGGCCGGAGCTCATGTCAGCCCGGAAAGGCCCCTGCCATGGGCCTGCGCGGAGTAAGCGCGTATACACACGGACTGGATGCGTCCCGCCGCCCGCGGCAGTCGCCGGGCGGGCCGATCGGAACTCCAGTCCTCATCGTGAGGAAGCAGACCCGGGGGTTAGGGCGATCGTGTGGAGACCAGTGTGCTCTGGGACCGAGACATTCTCGGGTTTGAGCATGCTAGGCCCCCTACGCTGCGGGTAGAACTAATGGGTCCGCATCACCATGTGACGTGCACGAGCACCTGTCTCCCGCGCTTCTGACGGCGTCTCTCTCCGCGTCATAAGCCCACAGTGCCACTCCGCGACGGTATCGGCACGGAATCACACCTATGCTACCCCCGCCTGCACCCGGCTGCTCTCCGGGCCGCCGCTCCCGCCTGATAAGGAAGCCGCGATCCCACTCAGGGCAGCGCCAGCCGCATTTGGTTAAAACACTCGGTTCGTACGCCCGTCGATGCAGCCTGCCACCACGGGAGGACCGTGAATTTGCCTAATTCCCTCTTCCCGCGCCTTCCTGCGACACCCCTTTGCCGGCCCGCTCCACAACATACGCCGAGTCACGAGCCGAACTCCGAAGTGGCTGCGGGCACAGCCATGTCTCACTATTGTAAATGTCCCGTCACGTCGTCTGCAAGCCCCTGCTCGAGGGCGGCCGTTACAGTCTCCCCGGGATCCCAGGGCACTCGAGAGCTACATCCGCTCCGCTTCCCGGCACCGCGCATATGCCCGAACAACCATCCCATCTGCCCCGGAACTTGCAATCAACTCCACTCAGCCGGGCACGCTCCCTGCTACGTTCCCTGTTGCATGTAACCCTCCTCTCTAGCGTCGGAATCGGTCTGAGACCTGCCTTGCTTGGCGCGCAGAAAGTAACTGCCCTGCGCCGCGGTACACACCCGCCTGCCTCTGTCCTCGCCTCTCTGGAACCCCTCTCTGGGCTCCCTTTGTCGAGGAGCGTTCATCAGACTCTCCTGGATGGCCGACGGTATCTCTGCTCTCGGCCCGCTGCGCAGGGCTCGCCTGAACTGACGCGAACGCACGGAAGGGGGGTGGGAGGGCGGGTACGAAGCATAACTGTAGCGTCGGTATCCAAGCCGCCAAGACGCGTCCGCCCTAGGACGCACGCTCGGTCCAAGCTAACTCCCTGTCTCGTGTCCCGCCCCCACCCGCCAGGTCCCAAGGTAAAGAACGCACAAGACGACGCTTTGGAGAATGCCGAGCAGATGCGACTCCCGGGGCGGGAAAGGATAACATGGTACAGCGCCCTCTTCCTCCTCCGGCAGGCCGGCTGCCGACCTTCAAAACGAGGGCTTCGGCGGCCGCAGACGCGCTTCGTCGAGGCACCTTTGGCCTGGCCTGACCTCGCTGTTACAGTTCCACGATTGTCTGCGCCTGGTCCGATCTCCGTCCGTCCTGGCGCGCACGCGCACCGTGCGCAGCAAGGAACAGGCTGGTGCCTGCTCTGTGCGTCGCTGAGGCAGCTGGAGGTGAAGAGCCTGCCGGTGTTGCGGCCTGCTGATTGAGGAGTCCCCGGCCGCGACACTCGGGTCGCGCCTACAAGCAGGGACCCGGTCCGGCGCGGGGGAGGGAGCCGCTGACGCAAGCGTCACGCGAGGGCGCGAAGCCTGCGGCTAGCGCGACATAAAGACGCTCGGACTTGCCTACGGGTTGCGTAGGCCTCGTGCTTGCACGCCGAGTCGCGCTCACCGCGTCAGTCCGTACAAACCGGCCCACGACCCTCGGGCGGCGGGGCAGAGCAACTCAGAAGTGCAGAGTTGAGGATCCCTGAGTGAAGGGTGGATAGAAAAGTGCCGAGGGGTTAGCGGGGAGGGATGGTGGGGAACAAGAGCCCTGAAAAACCTCGCTAAAACGAACATCGCCCTACATGGCGCATAGTGACCCAGTCAGCATGGTCATCAGCCACAGTAAAAGTCGGTCCGCATGAGTCTCGCAGCGTCCAAAGAGCCGCTCTCTACGAGCACGAAGTCGGGCCGTCGGAATGTTAGGCCCATCACATGACATGGCCTATGTTCTTCTACTGTGCGGTATACGACCGCCTGTCCAGCGCTGTATACACCGAGACGGAAGCCGAAGCTGCCCTGACTGAGCCAGTCAAACTTGGCTCTGTTGCGCCGAGACACAGGCTTGCAGTTTAAAGTCTATTCTACGCCTCGATGGCTTCCTGGCACCAAGGGGTTCCCCATGGTGTGGGCTCACTAGGGTCATAAGACCACCAGCGTTTGTGCTGGGAAACACTCAGTACTCCTTTCTGTTTAGCAACTGCTTTCCCTTCCCCTCGCATGGTGACTTGGGGCCACAACGAGCAGTGGTGCTACGGAAAATTCAGACCCTAAATCCGCACTCAATTTGCATCAAAAGCGCAATATTGTTCGTGGTAACATCCTACCGATCCGGCAGTCAGACCTGGCAGTGAGACAAATCTTCTGGGGGGTGGGCACACCAACCCGCAGCACGCATTATTTCTGAGTCGCGCACGCTGCCATACACACGGAACTCAAGACGCCATTTGTAACAAACGGACCTCCTAAAATGGCTGGAGAGTGCACAGGTCATGACGCCTGTCGCGTTTTAGGACTGTAGGGCCGCGTCGTAGGAAACGCTTGTCTAAACCTCCTCATCACTTGCCAAAACATGAATCACCGCAATAAACAGGCGGCGCATGCGGACCCATCTCATGCTTCCAGGCAGAAAGAGGTGCATTGATGTTCTATAGCTAGAACCGAGTGAGATTGAGAACACATATAGAGCCAGTGGCAACAATTTAGCGAGAGCTACTAAGTGTGAGCTTCTCCACACGTGGGATCTTTAAATCAAGTATGTCCTGGGAGGGATTCGAGGAGGGGGACTCGAGGTAACTCTTACGCTCAACACACTCCCTTCTAACAGATCCCGAGGCAGCTGGGTGTAATGGGCTAACGCTAAGTCCAACTCAGCGATTAGCTGTGTGGGCAGGCATGTGAGTCTTGACTGAGTCCTTAGTGAAACCCGTCAGGAGTGGAGGCAATACGCAGTGCTGGTCGCCTAGCAAAGTCGGGTCAGATTACTGCGATGAGCAGTGATGGCGATAAGAGCCTATCCTTTGGGGCTTAACGCCTCGTGGGACCCCTGAGAAAATGCGGTCCCGAGAATACAGGCTCACACCGGACGAGACACGCTCGCCTCACCTGGAATGTCTCCATATTCCTAGTCCACGCACGGGGCGCAGCCAGAGGAAACTGGTGGAGATGTTCCACAGTAAGTGGAGGCGACACTGATACAAGTGTGCAACAATGATGGCGACTGGGGAGCTAGAGTAAGGTAAGTGAGTAAATGAAGCAATTAGCTTTCTGGAAGCAATCTCCCCAACAGGGACACTGCTTCAAATTGGCATCTTTCGCATTATACTGGTGCTCGGCTTGGGCTCGGATCCTACCGCTACTGACCCACTGAAGCAGTGCCCACTCCCTTGCCTACACTTGGCGAACGCTGCGTGCACAGGATCCCGCATACAAGGTCACGTACGACCCATGGAGTAAGTTACACAGGCGCGTGGACTTCTGGCTCGCAGCCGGTCCAAAATGGACACCAGCACGCGTCTGACTCCCCTGTGACACATGGCTGCTTCCAGAATACTCGCGCAATCTGCTGAGGGCAAGTGCAGACTGGAAGCAGCAAGAAGGCGATGCCCCGATGCTGCAGCAGGGAGGGGTCGAGCCGGGACTGCCCCTACCACACAACTCTGAACCCGCGTGCAAACGAGAAGAGCTCCAGTCTTCTCTATCCATAGGCGGAAAGGAGGGCTCGAACGAGTAGCCTCTCCGCAGCCTGTCGCTTCAGAGACCAGTGAGGCCAAAAGAGCAACCCGATTCGCGTTGAAATGCCAGCCTGCCTTGTGAGGGACGAAGGAATGACACAGAGCTGAGTTGCAATGCCCTCGCTGTCGGCCTGCGTGTCGGACGGAGGCGGCGATATGAGGTTGATCAAGATGGACCCACGACTGGCTCCGGTGATTTTCCAGCATGAGCATTCCGCACTCACTGTGACAGACCTCGCCGTCCTGCAGGTGCACACTCCATAACGAGCCCAGAGCTCTCTGCGAGCCACATAGGGCGCAGAGTCCTAGGGAGCTCTACTCTGAGCGACGTTAACAGACTCCAACACGAGCTCAACAGCCCCTTCAGCACCGTCGAACGAGCAAAGAGATATAAGAGAACAGCTGGCGAGAGCCGATCAATCGGGGCGGTCGAGTAGGTCCTCGAAATGGGGGTGCCAGGCGCCTTATACGCTAGGAGATCGCTGGGTGAGGGCCCAAACTGAACACATCTTTCGCCCAGACACTGTTCGGAGTTGGAGTGCATTCCTTGGGTAATCTGGGTGTGGCCCGTGTCGAACAGAGGCCTCCCAGTACACGTGTGCCATGCTGCTGATAGCATCAGTGGTATGCCCGTGATCCATCCGGTGCCCCTGGATTCGTGTACACGTGTCGGGGACCAACCTCTCAATTGCTACTGAACAAACGGATGAATGAATTCACCCATCCAGAAATATTTCTCCAGGCCTAGTTCAACTTCAGGCCAAACATCGTGGCCAGGGTGCCTGCTGTAACTGCGCATGAGAATATGACTTCAATGAAGAAACTGGCTCACGCCATGACGTACTTGACCAGGACTGCAGCGTACCCAGGACGGTCGACCAGGATCTGGATCGCGATGAGCGTACAGGTAACGACTCTAGACCAGGGTTAGCAGCTGCCAGTGGGCAGAAGCACGCGAGCCAGGAGGTGTGTGTCCCTCATCAGGATCGCGGTTCGGCTAAGATGGGGGAGTAATGGGTGGGTAGTGGCTTGGGAGCCAAAAGCAATGGTGGACTCCTATTAATGGAGCTCTGACGACAAGTCAGTAAATGAGCGACATACCCATGATGGGGACGCGTGCACGTGACATACCAGAGCCCTGATGTGAAGAGGTTGGTATCGCTACACGGTCACCCACTCCGTCTATGGGAGGGAGAGGCCCAATCAAGAGGCCCTGACTGGAGAACAAAGGGTGGCTGTGGGGATCAAGAGCTCAGCAAGCCTCCCACCTGCTGGCTGATGACACAGGGACAGAGAGTCGGAGTTTGCGTATCGATCGCGGAGACGCATGGCTTGGCGCAGAGCTCATGCGTATCCCCTTATGCTGTCCTTTGATTTCTCTTGGCTAATTACAAGGACATCCGATGCTAGTGTTCCAATGGTAATCCATCCAGCCGCTGCCGGTGGGAGTTACTCAAATGCTTCGTAGATTCGATAGAAGCGGGTCGACAAGGATCATTGTGAGATTCAGTCTGACGTCCGTGCTCGGTTTCAATACTTTTTTCGTGAAGCCCGGAGAAGTCCCGGCCAGGTATCTGTGTGCATAGAAATATTTTGATGCCCCATTGCAACGAGCTGGGGAGGCCTTGAGGGATCCCTAGAGGGATATCTTGCAAGAGAGGTCCGTGGACAGGGCATCTGCTGACGGGCTGGGCAGAGGGTTGGTGCGTGTGGGCTGGGAATGGCAAGGGGATGGCTCAGGCGATTGAGGTAGGCGAGAGAGGGTCGATTCCTGGGGGAGGATGCAGAGGCTTGTCTCGCGGCGGTGGACTGGGACCGAGCAGCCCTCAACAGGCACTCGATGAGATCTTGTGGGGGCGTTAGGGAGAACGTGACGACAGGACGGTTAGTGCGCGGGCTCCAGCAGGCTCGGCGAAGCGGAGCATTGGCCGTGTGTGGGGTTGGGTGGGTGACTTACTTCTGCGGAGCCCCAGTAAGCACGAGCGGGGTGCTAAGGACGGCTTCCTCTTCCTGGCAACGTGAATGTGCTGCGCCCGGCCAAGACGGAAGCAGTGTCTGCACCGGAACTAGCCCGGGCTCTCACGGGGTTGCAAGTGAACATCAAATGCTCGTGCAGCTCTCCAGCCCTGGCACGTCAGCCAGCCGGTGCTCTCCTTCTCCCACTTCTCGAGCAGTTCAGCTTAGCTGGGGTAGAGTGGAGCGTCAAGCAGGATCTATTCATCAGCTTCCAGAAACTCGCTGCGCGTGCCACCGTCCGACGGCAGGACGAGAGGTGTCCTAGCAGGACAGGTATGCCCACTAGCCGCCTTTGCCGGGCAGCACCCCCGAGGAACTTTTAACGGCCCATCCTGACCAGAGCTGGACGGTGCGTCCTCAGTCTCCTGTCCATTCTGGTGTAGCTCGGAGTGGTCGTGTATGCGCGTCATGGAGTCCGTGAGATGTGTAAGACCCTAATCTTAGAGTGTCCGACGTAGCGCAAGGATTAAGCGCTGTCGCTTGCGAATTCCAGGGCGAACGGTAGCCTGACCGCCCTGGCTGAACATCGTGCCTCAAATATCTTGCTCAACTGCGGGAACAAGCTCGTCTAGAGCCCTGGTATGCTAAAACTAACTGACGCAGATCTGCACTATCGTTGGAGAAGATCATAGGCAAGTACCAAAGACTAGGCAGCACCTTAGCATCAAGAAGCCGTCTCGTAGAGACGGGATTTTGATGCTCGGTGCGGACCCATAGCTATAGCGTAAAAGAGGCGCTCGAGACATCCTAAAGGGTGGTTGATGGCACACCACGGCAAACCAGCATGAACCACGCGAGCGGGCCTGGTCGGTTTCAAAGGAATGGACATAGCGCACCAACACGAAAACCGCCGTGCAGACTATGTCGTAAAGCTCACCCTATATTAACATCGATGATGGAACATAAATTGAGCAATAGCTCAGACCAGAAATATATAACAATGAACGACAGAGAGTGAAGCGAGGGACGTGGAGGACGCCAGACTGACCCGACGACTCAACACCAGTCTACAGGACAGAGTCCAGAATACACAGATGGTCTTGCTCTCCAAGTCCCTATCTAAAGTCTGGGGTCCTGACAGGCAAGCCCCCAGGAAGCAGGCACAATCTGCTGGCTCTGATGCATCAGCCCCAGGAATGTTGCTCGCTTGAATTTGGTTTTGCCCTTTTTGATGAAGATCCTAGTGCTAATTCCAAATTAAGCCGCGGCTTTGGATTAAGATTAAGAAGATATTGAGGTTAGAGAGCAATTTTAACAGCAACGAGCGACAGGGGTATTTTACCCGCATATGGCGGCACCTAGGGGCGACCTGCCGTGCCTGTGGAGTTGCTAGGGAAAGTCTTCCCAACGACGGCAAGCAACTGCGCGTAGAGGAGGAAGGGTCGAGCCGCGGGCTGCCCCACGCTCCATACGACCTGAGCTAGTGAAAGGGGAGCCAACAGGACGGATCTCGGCGTATACTTAACTGAGCATCCGGTCTGTCCTTGCCACGTCCACTGTCTGGGAGTTCGTCCTGTGGAGTGACTGGACAGGGCAAAGTCAGTGGGGCCTGCCTTGGCGGCGGTGGGCAACACATGACTAGGCTTGGCCTGTGGGGACAGAGGCAGAGCAACAAACAGTCAGGAGGGCGGCGGGCTCTGCCTTGGGGCAGGGCAGAGCCACACGATGAATCAAGGAGGGGCTCTGGCTTTGGGGCAGGGCAGAAGCCAACAGTTAGGGGGGCTCTGGCCCCTTTGGGGGGCAAGCAACACACAGTTAGGGGGGCTTGGCCTTTGGGGCAGGCAGAGCAACACAAAACAGTACTGGGGGGCGAAGGGGATACTGCCACCACGGCTACGGTGGCAGGAACGCAGGCCACGCACGTCCTCTGCGTTCCAGCCCGGGGCCTAGTAGCGGCCGTCGCCGCTAGTGGCGTCAGTGGGGATCCACGCCGAAACACCTGACAGAGTGTGGGGGGATCTGCAAAACATCATGACGCGGGTAGTGGGATCTGACCGACACACGGTTATCGGCTCGGGGCTTCTGCGGCTCTGACTGTGGTCAGCGCCCGGGCTACTTTCCATTCCCCCTTCGGGCCTACCTTCCGCCGGTGTCGACGTATGGCTCTCCATCGGTCAGGGGTAGCAGCCGGTGCACTCTGGGTAGCTGGGCCCAGGGTCTGGCCGGCGCTCCTCCAGGCGTAGTTGGGGCTGGGTAGCGTGGTAGTTTCCGCAGCTCAGGGTCGTGGTTGCTCGGGTCGGTTTGCCGGCAGGCTGTCTGGTCTCGGAGCTCGGCAGCCCTCCAGCGCACGAGTGAGGGTGTCCCGCCAGTGCTCTCAGCTGCTGCTGAGCTCCAACTGAAGGCCGGCGCCCGGCTTTTATACTTCCGGGTCGCCGCCTGACCCTTTGAGGGGCGGGGCTTCTGCCCGGAAGTTCCGCCCTGGGGGAAGATGGACAGGGCTCAACCCTCCCTGTGGAGGAGGGGAGCCACACCGCCTCGCTACATTGCCCCTTTATGGACCTGCCAGCTGCAAACATACTTGTGGGGGATTTTGCTCCTCAGAACTAGTGCAGTGCCGTGCCGTGTAGCATCATTCTCTGACATTCCACATTTGGGAATTTACATGGGAAAAGCATCTTCAGGAAGTAGCGGGTGAAGCAAATGTGACCTAATAAAAGCAGAGAGGAGTGAGCTTGGTAGCAGGGCAGGTCGGTTACAGAAGATAACTCACAAGTCACTTGCAAAATAGATGCCCTGGGACCCTGCTCGAAACAGGGTTTGAACCACACATGTCCGTTTGTAGCTCTCTGCACGTCACAAGGGGCAAAAGCAAGACCAGTTGGCTTTGCAGCTAATGATGCCTGAGTCAGGGCAGCATCCAGCTTCCCTCCCTGGGCTGGCTCTGCAGCAAGGACAGGAGCTCAAAGCAAGAAAACCTCATTTTCTGCACTGAAGTGAGCACAAGGGACCCCTTGGGAGCAGGTCTCGGAGTAAGAGCAGTTGTTTTCACCTAGGGACATTTCAGAGGAACTCTGTGACACTACAGTGAAGATCCCAACATTGCGTGGCACATGCAGGTTGGTGAAACAACACACATCACACATGCACTGGCAATGGTGAGATGTAGGATGCTTCATGCTCTTAGCCCACAATCTCATCGTGTGGGGCCATCACTTGGGATATAGGGAAGGCTGAAGACGCCCGCAGTTGTTTTGCGGCGAGCTGCTCTGTACGTTAAACATGTCCTGTCGTCCCACGGCTTAACACAACCCATAGCTGGATCAGTCCTACACAGCTTCTCCCGCATTGGTCACTGCCTGAGCAGCACTCTTCTCTCTGGGAACTTAGTCTGCAGACTGGGTCTGGAGCGACAACTCGCCATGAGCCACCTGAGCCAGCTGCAGGGACAGACACCGAGAGCAGCACTGTAGAGTGTTCCTGGGGCAGCAGGGAACCACCGTCTCTTGGTCTGGGTCTAATAGAGTCAGACAAGCCTCTCCCTGTATGTATCACAAAGCTGAAGGTCCAGAACCAGCACAGGCAGTGATCTGCATCAATGCTACACATCCAGTGAAAGGGCTGGGCCTCTTGTTTGTCAGACACCACGCCCTGTCTCCAGGATCTTCCACAAACTTTCCAGCCTTAGCGTCCTATGGTGCGGCCCTCCTCTGGCTGCCCTCTTCTTGCCAGGGAGCCGATCCTGTACTCGGGCTGCCCATGGCACTTAGAACAGCCCCCTGTGCCTAATGGAATCCCTCCTGGCCTGTTAAAATCTCCTCTCCAGCCTCAGGGCTTTATTAACCCAGTTGTCCTGAATACTTTCAGGACAACACCGAACAATGCACTGATACACTGGTACCCTCCCACCAACAGCACAAGAAGAAGAACTCCACGTGGACTCCTCCTGAGGGTCGAAATGACAGTCTGGACCTATACATTGAATGCTTCCGCCGATGTGCACAGGCAGAGATCGTGGAAAAACAACATCGCTTGCCTATAACCTAGTCGTGCAGAACGCAATGCATCTCCAGCTCAGAAACCACTCTGAATTCTCAAAGAGGGTGATAAAGGAGGTGATGTTGTCATCAGAACGGTCTGACTACCACAGGAGGCTTGCCGAGACAACTCTCCAATACAAATTCCTCAACAGGCCATTCACCTCAGCATCCATGCAGGATATCACTCAGAACCTGCCCATCTACTCAGGACACTCCCTACACTACACCGGAATAAATCACATACCCTCAGAGCCCCGACCTAGGGTTATTCTATACTACCCAAGATCCACAAACCCGGAAATCCTGGACGCCCCATCATCTCTGGCATTGGCCTCTCACTGAGCCTGTCTGATTATGTGACTCTCTACTTCAGCACCCTATGCCACCAGCACTCCCAGCTATCCTCCCGGACACCACTGATTCCTGAGGCAAACTAAATATTGGTCACCTCAGAAAAACACCATCTAGCCACCATGGAATGAAGAGGCTCTTCATACAACACCATCCCACACACAGATGGATCAAGCGTCGAACAGTAATCCGTGATGCCACAACAAGTGGCTGCCTAGAGCTCTATGCTTTATTCTCACACACAACTAATCAAATTTGATGACAATATAACGCCAGCTCGTGGCATTGCTATGGGCCTGGCCCCACAATATGCCAATATTTTATGGCCGGACTTGGACACATCAACCTCCTCACTCTCGTCACTCACGCCTTCTGTACCTAACTAACATGAGACATCTTCATCATGACCATGGCGAAGGAGACTGGAAAAATCCCCCACGAGTTCAACAGCTTCCACCCACCATCACCTCACCCGGAATCTACACGGAAGGGTCACTTGCTAGACACAACGGTGAAATAAGTGATGGTCAATAACATACACCTATACGAACCTATCGACCCAATGGCTACTTCTGCCTCCAGCTTCCATCCGGGCACTCACACGATCATTGTCCCAGCCAAGCACTGAGGTACAACCCACTGCGCTAAAACCCAGACAGAGACCAACACCTAATAAAATCTCACACCAAATACATCTCAAAACTACAATACCCACACTAGGAAATAGGAACGATCCACAAGCCAGACGTGTCGAAGCCTCTACTTGCAAGACAAACCCACGAAAGAAACCAACAGGATCCACTGGCCATCGCATAAGTCCCAGCTAAAACCCTCCAACGCATCATCAGGATCTACACCATCTGGACAATAACCCCACCTTTCAAGGCTGTGGCAGGCCTGTCCCGACCACAGACAAAACCTGCCAACCTAAACGTCTTCTTCACCAGCACTGACCCACACCATAGAACTCTAGCTCAGGACAATCCATCGCAACAAACCGATCAACTCTGCCTCCATATCTACACCAGTGACACATACAGGACTAACCAGATCAGCCAAACCATTCACCGGTTCATTCACCGTATGTCCCAATGTAATATAGCGCCATTCAATCTCAGCATGCCCCTCTGCTATGTATATCGGCCAAAGTGGACACGTCCTAGGAAAGGATAATGGACATTAAATCAGATATTAGGAATGGGCAATTACGAAAACCTGTAGGAGGCACTTTCACCCCTCCTGGCCACACTATGCGACCTTAAGGTGGCCATCTCGCAGCAGAAAAACTATCAGACCAGACTTCAAAAGAGAAACTGCTGGCTTTCCAGTTCATCTGAAATTTGACACCATTCAGTTCGGATTTTAAATAAAGATTGAATGGGCTTGCCAAACTACAGACCAGTTTTCTCTCCCGTTGGTTTTTCACACCTCAGTCTCGACAGGCCTCATCCTCCCGATTGAACTAACCTCATTTCGTCTAGCTTTGCTTGCATATATATACCTGCCCTAATATTTCCACTACATATCTGACGAAGGGTATTCACCCATGAAAGCTCATGCTCCAAAACGTCTGTTAGTCTATAAGGTGCCACAGGATTCTTTGCTGCTTTTACAGATCCAGACTAACATGGCTACCCCTCTTATACTTAACCCAGTCACTCTCCACTGCAGCCTGCTTGCTCCCTCCCACTCCCATCCCTAGGTTCTGCCGGATGTGCTAACCCCTAGAGATGACCTGAATTGCACTTTGAAGTCAGCCTCTAGTGCAGTCGTCTCCAATGCTGTGCCCCAGGTGCCATAGTGCCCACTGGGGCATCTATCTGAGCCTGCATACTGGCCAGCAGACAAGCATCCTCTGAAAAGCGGCATCACCAAAAGGCGCCACTGCCAAAATGCCGCTGATTTTCAGCAGCGATGCCTCGATGACGCTGCTGTGGCAGCATTTTGGCGGTGATGCCTCTTGACGTTGCTGCTTCTTGGCGGATACTTGTCCACCGGCCACGGTCCTCGATGGCTTTTCATCTGGCACCCGCCACCCGGAAAAGGTTGGGGACCAGTGTTCTAGTGCCATCTGTGTGCATATGGAGACTGCACACAGAGTGCAGCTGAGCCCTTCTCTGTACAAGGCGTTCATCCCCCGGCAGGGGCCCTGCCTGAGAGCGAGGGCCAGGTTAGTGCTCAGTAGACACCTGGTGAGCAGGGCACTGGCCTGTGACTTCCAAGATGTGGGTTCAAGTCTGTGCTGTGTCTCAGGCTTCCCCCACAGCCATGGGCAGACGTGCTTGGGCATCAGTGGGGGTAAGATCACCTCCCCCCAGCACAGAGGTGCACCCAGACTGTGGTGAGGGGACTGTGTCTACACCACCATTAGAAGCCCTCAGCTAGCCTTTTGTGCCAGCTGACTCAGGCACAGGGGGTTAAGGGGCTGTTTAACTGGTTCAGGCTGTAGCCAAAGCTCTGGGACTCTCCCACCTTGCAGGGTCCTAGAACCTGGCCTCCAGCCCAAGCATCTACCCCCACAGTAAAACAGCCGTACGTGCCCCAGTCAGTTTTTAAGTGCCGCGTGTGGATGGCTCCTTATATGGTGTCATGCACATTGAAGCAGCTTTAGCCAAGCCTGCCTTTTAACTGTGTGTTCAGTTAATGGTGTTTTCTTGAGACGGGCCTAGAATCTCTCCCTTCCCCCTCCCCACCTCCTCCTCTGCCATTTTCAGTGACCCATACCATGGCCTGTAGCAGACGGCTGAGATGGGCTTGGTTTAAATGAAACCCTGGGCGGCTGCTGCCTGAGCCCTGTGAGCAGGTGATGACAGGTACCTTGTATGAGCCATCAAGGCCAGAATGCCTGGAATCTGGGCTGGCCAGGCAGGGGCGGGGGAAGGGAGAACTCTTTCTGCATTGACTTTGGACTATGTTTGAGAAATAGAGCCTGGTCTTGGCTTGTAAGGCTGAACCCTGCCCACAGGTGCGGAGTGGGGTAAGATCCACGGGGAAAGGGCTGAGAGGTGATGCAGATGCGAAAGGGGCTGCACAAACCATGCCCCATGCTGAAGCCACCTCGGTGCCCCCTGCAGTGATGCAGAGTGAACGGCTCACCCATGGCAGGGCAGGACCGGCTTGTGGTTCAAGCACTAATACAGGCCAGGGACATGGGCTTTGCTCCCATCTCTGCCCCAGACTCAGGGTCACCGAGTGAGTCACCCAGGGCTGGATTTTCAAAGGTGTTTAGGTGCCTAAAGCTGCAGCTAGGCAGCTTGGGGAGGGGCGAGATTTCCAGGAGCAGCCAAGCAGGTTAGATGCCCACCACCCCGGAATCCTAGGATTAGGGGGAACGGGCGTAGATACCTGGGCTGTTTGCCTTAACTAGGAAACATGGCTGAGGGCAGCTCAGGCCGAGTTTTCTCCTGTCCACTGAGCCCAGCCAAACGGCAGTGTCTTGCCCAGTCAAGACCAGGCTGAAGAGCCCCCTCGCAATGCCCCATGCCCTTCCTGCCAGGTCTCCCCCCGCCCTATGATCTCTCCCTGAGGCTCATCAGGGCACTACTCAGAGGGGGCAAAACAGAAATCCCCTGAGCTGCCCTTACTTGAAGTCTTTCCTGCAGTTAGGAGAGCGATGGAGGAAAGACTCCTTTACTCTTATCAAATGCCCAGTGGCTTCCTAGCAGCCATGGCATAGCGTGAGAGAACAGCTCCCTTCAGTGGGTGGCCACACTAGGACCAGGCTGAGGACAACTGGTGGGAAAATGGGAAGCAGATAGATTTCCATGGGAAATGCCAACTTTCTGGCAAAACATCAACCCCCAAAATATTTGGATTAAAAATGAAGCCACTGGGAGGGGAGGGGTGTGTCAGAGGAGCCCCTGGCCATGGTGCATCATGGGAGAGGTCGTCTGGCCAGACAGCCTGGCCCAAGAGAATGGGAGTAAGGTACCTTACCTGCAACACCTTTTAGGCACCATGGCACCATTCTAAATGGACATAGGCCAGTGTTCAGCCATGCGGTGTCTATGACGTATGGGGAAGCAGATCTTCCCCAGGGAATAGTCCATTGTGTTGAAAACCCTGTTTCATGTTTAATGTTGAAGACAAGCTTTGACAGAAGATTTTTTGGCCAAACTTAACAGAGAGGCCAATAGGCCTGATGTGGGTGGGGTAGCTCTCCGCCCAAAGAAGGCGGATGTGGGACTAGGCCAGGAAAGCGGGCAGACATCTCCACTGGTGCTTCCACTGAAGTGATGCCAGCACAGGCAGGAGGTCTGCTGGAGAGAAGACTCCTGGGGCCTGGGTCAGCTGAGGTAGCTTAGCGCTTATATTGGGGCCCCAGCGGGAGTGCTGGGAACAGCTGTGTAATAATCCTTTGTGCCATGCTCACAGGAGCTCGCTACTCTGTCTTCAGTTCACACCCTGTGGTGCCAGCACACCATGGGCAGGGCCTTCTCACAGCAGGGAAGTTCAGATTCATGAGTGAAGTGCTCTACTGTTGTGGGTCCCCCGAGGATGCCAGCAGGAATAGCCGTACTCAGGTAAACCCCAGTGATCGACTGGGGAGGAGCAGAGAGCAGTGTAGCCAGCACCGTGCCTGCTTATAAAACTTCTCTGGCCTCAGTGCAACCCAGCACCAGTGCTTACCTGCTGCTCTCTCCATTCTGTGCCACAATGGGGCATACGTAGGGGTGGCATCTTTGGGGCCTCTCACCTGGGGAAGTTATTCCAGTATAAGGGAGGGGGTGAATTTGAACTGCGATAGCTACACCAGTGTAACGCCCTGGGTGGGCACTCTGCCCCAGTCAACACTAGAAAGTTTTGCAGGTGGCGTTCTCCCTCCTAGTGGGATGCCGGGAACATAGGCAACCCTGCATCTGCTGGTATAGCTTATACTTGTTCCCTAAACATGATAAGGAATATGGGGGGAAAAGTGCTTTTGCTGGGATAACTGTCTACACTGGGGTTATTGCTGGCAGAAGATGTTAAAAAGCAACATTGCTACACTGACAAGATACTGGTATAGCCCTGGTCAATAGGTGATTGCTTCCACTATCCATACACCACACTTCTCTCCAGTAAATTCCTTAATTAATAAATAGGACTGTCGATTAAGTGCAATTAACTCAAATGTTTTTCTACATTTTCAAAAATATTGATTTCTATTACAACACAGAACACAGAGTGTATGGTGCTCACTTTATATTTTTGATCATTTTTATAGCACAGATATTGGTAAACAAAAAAAATAGTATTTTCAATTCATCTCACACAAGTACTGTAGGGTGACCAGATGTCCTGATTTTATAGGGACAGTCCTGATTTTTGGAGCTTTTTCTTACATAGGCACCTATTACCAGGGGTGAAAGTAACTTACAGGACTTACTCCTACTGCGGGAGTCCTGAGAGGGGCGTGGCCTCATCCAGAAGAGGCGGGGCCTCTCAAGATTTTAAAGATCATAGTGCCACTCTATAAATCTAAGGAACGTTCACACCTAGAATACTGAGTGAAGTTCGGGACACCCCATCTCAAAAAAAAAAAAAAGAAGAGATATTAGAATTGGAAAAGATACAGAGAAGGGAAACAAAAAAGATTAGGGGTACAGAACAACTTCCCTAGAGGAGAGTTTAACATGCCTGGGACTGTTCAGCTCGGCAAAGAGACTAAGGGGGGTGCAGATATTATAGAGGTCTATACAATAATGAATGACATGAAGAAAGTAAGTGCTATTTACCTCCTCACATAACACATGAATCGACCGGACTATGGGTACAGCATTTAAATTGTTATTTCTCTCTTTTTTGTTTTGCCGAGCACGTATAGTTAAAATCGCCTATGCTAAGTTAAATGTGCCTATGACGCGACTCCACTGTATAGCCATTTTCTGCCCATCAGTGGGCATTCATTTCCTTCCCTTCCAGTTAGGTCTAACCAATACTTTACAAGTTACACTGCCAACCATGCCTATCTGCCCCCTAGGGTCATTCTGTAAAAACACATGAGTGTCTCGATCTCACCCCAGGCAAAGTTCACTTGTAACCCCCCTCAGAAATCACTGACACGGCCACTCCTCCGTTCATTCCCATTGTCACTATCACAGCATTACCTTAACATAACAAGGGGGGATGAGAGGTCTGTTCATTGCCTTCACATGCAGTTCTGGGCCATCTCCAGCATCTTCCTATCCAGGGAAAACTGGACTCTGAGCCCAACTCCTCCAGTCACAGAACTAGTTCAGTGGCTCCTGCTTGTAGGAATTGATGGCTTCCTCTTGGCGACTCCTTTGCTGTGCTGCGGGGCACTGTGGCAAGCCCAGGTGGTGTGTCCCCTCCTACCACACCTGATGCACCGTAGCTTATTAAAGACATGCTGCTCCTGCCAGGGTGATGTCCTCAAACTTCATAAATAGGGGTCCCTCCATTTTGTTTGGATGACCATCAGCTTCTTCACCCGCTGCTGAGGGGGTTCTTCCTAGGCCTGGCACAATGGGGCCAGATGTCAGGGATCTATAGGATCTGTGCTACGTCCCAGCTTTTAAACAGGCCCTTGGAGGAACCCTTCAGTGTGCCAGACCCCCAAGGGGCCCCACCTCTTCCTTGAAGGCTGTGAGGCTGCATGGCCAGCCCTTAAGTTTGAGCTTCTGTGCTCCAGCCCTCCTGCCTCACACGAGAGCTCTGCCCAGCAAGGCCAGCTGAGATAGACGCCTGGTCTAAGACTTGTTCACTGGTCCCTGAAGAGTGTACCTCAGCAAGTATTTTCAGTGACCTCAGGCAGCCTTTTCAAAACAGAGCAGGGTGTATTAGCCAGTAGGAACACAGCATCGGAAGTCCCTAGGCTAGCACAGACATATAAAGGGTTAGTCATAGTCCATTCCAGGGCCATCCAGAGGATTCAGGGGGCCTGGGGTCTTCGGTGGTGGGGGGCCCCTGCTTCGGCACCAATTTGGCGGCGGGAGGTCCTTCTGCCACAGCCAAACTACTGCCGAAGACCCGGAGCAGAAGACGCTTCAGGGGCCTGGGCCCCACGAGAGTTTTCCAGGGACCCTGGAGCGAGTGAAGGATCCCACTCCAGGGGCCCCAAAAAACTCTTGTGGGGGCCCCTGCGGGGCCTGGGGCAAATTGCCCCACCTGCCCCCTCCTCTGGGCGGCGCTGGTCCATTCTGGTTAAGCTAGCGCTCCCCCCAGCCAAGCAGCCGTAGTCTCCATTTTTGGCTCTCTCCCGATCTCTCTTTTTCAGGCCCAACTGAGGGTCCTCTGTCCAAAGGCCATTTCTTACCCTAGCCCCCTGACACTTCTCAGGCCATTGTCTTCTTGCAGAGCCATTCTGAGTTCACATGCTCCACCAGCTGGAGGTTCCCATTGTCTGATGTTAATTGTTCAGTCCCTGGGACTCCCCTTGTCTTGATCCTCCACTGAGATGGTCTGGTTTCAACCAGTTCTTTAATGACCCATTCATAACACCCCAGACAGTTACATGACACCTCCTCATGTCTCCTGCTCTGCCTCAGGAGACAATTTAACCCTTCTTCACCCACTGGGTAACAATGCAAAATACAGAAGGAATCTGAGACACACACACGAATCATAAAAATATTACAGAAAACTTCCACTTGGTAAATGTTGGCACCGTTTTCTTTATAGATCCAAACGGAGCAGTCTCCACAGCTTCCTCTAGTGGCAGCTCCTTTTTATACACGGCCTTCAAAGTGTCCAAAACCAAACTGAGCTCTGAGAGCCTATTTCAGAAAAAGTTACCAAAACAAGTAGCAGCAATTTTTTTTTCTGTCTTGCCAAAAAATGCAGAGGTACTTTTCTCCTTCTATTTGGTTTCTTAGATTGAACATTTGGTTTTAAAAAAAAAATGGAATCTCTATGTAGCCTTTATACTCCAGCTCACCAGCTTATTGCGGAAGACATAAGGTTAAGCATGGTAAATGCAGGGCCGGTGCAACCATTTAGGTGAACTAGGCTGTTGCTTAGGGCGCCAAGATTTTGGCGCCCCCCCAAATTTTTTTAAATGGTTGTAGCCGCTGCTGCTGGAGGGGCTGAGCTGCCGGCAGCAGCAGCTGCCTGCAGCCGGCAGCCCAAGGTGTCCCCTGGGTCAGGGCGCCGCCTCCCGCAGCCCGGGAGCCCAAGGTGTCCCCCGGGTCAGGGTGCCGCCTCTGCAGCCCAGCAGCCCAAGGTGTCTCCCGGGTCAGGGCGCTGCCGCCGCATTCGGGCAGCCCAGGGCACCTCCCCCCCCGGGGTCAGGGAGCCCCTGGGGTCAGTGCGCGAGAAGAGATTCATCCAAAGATCTGACATTTTGACTTTTCATCCAAATTTTGTACAAAGACTTTTGAGCTATCACATTTCCTGAGAAGAATGTAAGACTAGGTAAGCAAACCAGATTATGGCTGTGCTATTTAGATGCAGATAAGAGTTGTTTGGGCTGTTATTGGAGTATTAAATTAGAGGTTGTAGAACAAAGTTTAAATGGAACTAGTGTTACACCTAAGCAGTGGCAGATGCGGAAAAATATCAGTGTTTATTAATAATGCATAAATCAGAAAGTTGAAATGCAGAAAATTGAAACGTGAGGCAACATGTAGATATTCAGAATAAAGTTGGTACATAGAAATAATATGGTAGATTAAAGATACAAAGAAACACATCTAATGGACTGTACCAAATGGCTTGCATTAGACTGTCGAAGGACTAACAGTTGAAAATAATGTAAAAATATAAGGCAAGTGAACAATGCAAACCTCATAGATTCACTTTCACTAAATATTCTCTACATACGTAGCAACATATTTAAATTGAAATAGATTAATAAATTAATAGGATAGGGCCCAGTAGAAGATTACCCTTCAGCTGTGAGTATTTATATAAGTTGCACGGAAAATCGCAACAAGTTCTTTTTGCGCAACTATCTATTGATAATATCAACAGAAGTGGTTCTCAGCAAACACAGCTAAATCTTTAGGGTAGAGTGTGGAGTAGAGAGGAATAGAGATGGATAATGCCATTTTCTTAGTATTCGTCAAAACATTTGTTCTAAGGAGTAAAAATTGTTAATTGATATAACGCTGGTGGTTAAAGAGGAGTCTCCAGTTCTATGGTAGATGAGAAAACTCTAAGAGCCTGAATAAGGGAAGAAAAATTGCAGTGTAGTAGAGGAAATGATGAGAATAAGTGAGAGCGAAGATCATGTCTTCTGCCTTTCTAGGCATGACACATGCAAGCATTCCGATGATTTAACAGAGCACCATCCTCTGATCTTAACGGAAAATAATGCAGAGCGGAGAATGAAAATATTTGCCAAACCTAAAATATGTATAAAACTAAACCCCTGGTAGAGACCTGGAACAGATCTCCACTGTGAAATCCCATAAGCTCATTGATAATCACTTACCATGCTGAGACACAGATCAATGAAACGATGGCTGATTTAACACCAGTGGGGACTGCTAATGATCCACGAGTGACAGCTGTTTTACACACCTGGGAAGTGGCCAGAACGTGGATTACAGAAGGACCTTACAGTTCACTGTACAAATAGCAAAAAGAAAATGCGAGGATTGTAAATGACTACAGAAAGGAAAGAATGATAAAAATACGTAACACACTAAGCTTCATAAGTGGAAGGGGAACCGATGACGCCATATGAAGTTGAAGTTCATTTAGAAAGATTAAATGAAATTGGGGAAACATGTACTTGGGTTCATGGCTTCCAGAAAGTAATTGAAGAATTACACTACAAATTGAATTGAAAATTGAGATCTAACAGTACTAATGATGCAAGCAGTGATTAAAGGAAACAATGCAGGAATACAAGTGATATAACCGGAGATACAAATGAAATTAAACAACATTATAGTGAATGTTGATTAAATGATTAAAAAGAAGAAGAATAGAGAATGGAAAATGAGTGAATAACATTGCATGCGATAAAACAGGCTGTACTGAGTAGAAGGTTGATGAAGTAATGAAGAAATATGGTAGCATGATGTGTCAAGAAAAAAATATGGTGGTATGCTAAGAGATATGGGAAAAATAATGGAATTCAGTGAATACAGCGTAAGCAAGTGAGAAATATTGCTACTGGGAAGCATGATTATGAGATTGAAGAAGGATAGTGTCTGCACAGAATACAAAAGTAAGGAGATAACATCGATAGAGGAACTAAATTAATAAATTTCAATCTGAGAATTATTGATCTGGTAAAGACAGTGTGAAACTGGAATTAAACACATCGATAATAAAAGAATTACAGTTATAATAAGGTGTTATAACGGGGAGGGATCTCTTCGCCGCCACAAGAGGCTGTGCGGGCTCTGCGGTACCATCTCGCAGCTCCTGTGACTCCATACGGCGTGTCTGGGAGGGTCGAGGTCCCGTGCTCCACGAAGCGGGGACAGGGACCTCCGAGGCATCCACCAGTGAAGCGCCTGCTGCGCGCCCCAATCGGCAGAGCGCCCTCAGTCGGCACGCACCAAGCAAACGCTTGATGCTGGGGCTGGCAGCGCCCATGTGTTATAGAAGAATTATCTATATCATAAGAAAGATTGTCACAAGAAAAAGTGATGGAGATGACATGGAACTCAGCAATGCACTAGTTAATACTCATGAAAAGTATGATTTAGTTCACAGGAACATTTTAAGAAGTCAGTGGACAATGCATATATTACGGAAAATGGAAAGGGAATAGTGATGAAGAAGACCGAGCAGAAGAAAGATCTTAGAGGATGATGGTGATCAAAGAGTATCAACATGAAGGAGAGGGAAATATTGGTAGAAGGGGTACATCGTGCAACATCCAGTGCTGGAGATTGCCACAAAGATAAGGAATGTGGCAGGACTCAACGAGAGTAGATTTACGACAATGGGATTTTTGGCTCCTTCTGTTGCTCATATTTCTGTAGCACGTGCTCCTGGGATGTTGCTGCTATCTGGTTCAGGATAAAAGATATGTGGGGACTTCACATAGTTAACAATTGTCACAAAGACTCGATTATCGCATTCTTCCACAGTGAAAAAACTCAGCAGCCTGATTGTAACTGCATGGGTTAATAAGAGACAGACGTTACGAATACATTGATAATCTCCTAGAGGAGTGGGTTTCCAAAGTGCACCAGTCAGTTTCCGTGGGCAGTGGATATATCAAGGTATGAGTGATGTCAGCCTGATTTGACTTTGTCATGCCTGGAACACATATTGGGTTATTATGACCCTAGGAGAGAGGTGCATTTGACTGAGTTGCGGGCGGACTTCTTCTAATAACGAGCTTCTGGCTGGCTTATCTGGCTCTTGTGTCCTGCATGTGCATAACGTTGGGCCTGGGATTGGAGGAAACATGTTTTTTTCTCTCCTCTATTCATGTCAAATTTCATTCTTGTTCTTTGCCTACACATCATGCTGTCAGTTGGAGCTTTTGCATTCTTTGGATAAAGCTTTGTCATATTTTTCCATTCGCACGGCCCTAACTGCCGCGATCAAGTCAACTCCGGAAATGGAGTGGAGGGCGCATGAGTACAGAACAGGTGAAGTAATCATCGCACCCTTTCTGCATCATACTGTGTTCTGTGGAGTTTTAACTTTAATAAGCTGTCATGTTTAACTTCGTTTTTAAGCTATGGAGTCCTTTGGTCAGTATAAGAATTGTGCAACCGCAGCAGCAGACAGGCACTATTATTTTAGGAGTTGAGATATAACAAGTCTCTTTCTTATTCCAAGTGCTAGTACCGTTTATGGTCACATTAATACTAGAAGCAGTGGAAATCTAGGGAAGTCCTATGTCAGGTTATTTATGCAAACTGTGTGATTTAGCTCTTTGGGACTTCATCACTGAATCAGGCAATTGTCATCCACACAAATCCTGTAATAAAGTTCAGTAAATGTATTCTTGCGGTCCACTTAGTCCCAGATACTCAGCTGTCAATCTGGGCAGAGCATTATCTCGCTCTGTCTGATGGGGAGCAGTGATGGCAGTTGGTGAGGCCCAAGTCCCTGGGGGCCCCCCCCCCATTATCCTTCAACTACCGTGAGACCATGCTCCCTTTTCTTCACTCACCGCAGAGCACTCCTCTGGCTTGACCCCCCACGATCCAGCGCAGAGTATGGGAATGAACAACGCAGTGCTCGACACAAGCACCCACTACCCCCCCAAACACTCCCACATCCAGTGGTAGAGTGTCGGCGCAGCCAGATGGAACTCACTCCTGGGTGAGCATCGGAGCGCCAATCCAGGCGTTTTGGAGGAGGCACAGCCTCCCGCTATCGTACCTCGCAGGCTGAGGGGTATTTCCGCGCACAGCTCCCACTATACTGAATTCCGCGAAAAAACAGAAACTTGGCATGGTGACCAACGCAGCTCTCCTCTCTCTGTCGCACCCTTCTGAGGCCACTGCTGCTGCTGCGCCGGTGTATCTTCTTTCTCCTCGCTTCGCGCCATGAGGTCCCATGCCCTCTCTAGACCAGCACTCGCAGAGTGAAGGGGGAGAGGAGCAGCAAACGGTAGTGCGGCTCGTCAAGAGTGGGGTGCAAAACTAGAGCGCTGGATCATGCATGACGCTGTTGAAAGGAGAATTGTAGCTGGGCATGCAAGGGGTGCAAAGTAGACTGGGACATTTTGCACATCGCAAGGAGGAGAGAGTTTTGGAATTGATGAGGTTGTAAGTCATTTGGGCTTAGCTGCCTTAGCTATTGCTCTACAAGAATCTCTGCACATTTAAACAAAGGTCTGCACTGGGTGTCACTGCGCCCATGAAGGGTTGTTTGGCAGTGGTGTGCCAGTGTTAAGTGTAGGGGGAAACATAAAAAAGGACCCCCTTGGCTCGTCCTCATGGCCATGCCCTTGATACTCTCTTGGCACGCCCTTGGTCTTCCTTTTTCCAGAGAACTGGGGGCAGCCAGGATGCACTGGGGTTCCGGAGGTGAGCAATACCCCGTCCGGGAGAGTCTCCTCTGCAGGCACTGTGCCTCCACAGGCTGTGGCCGTCGGCCACCCCAGGGTCCATGCCCTCAGGCCAGGGTTACTGAACGACGGGCAACCGTAAAGCAAAGGCTGGTGCCCCTGCACTTAGCTAGCGCAGAGCATTGCCCGGACAACCCCAGTGCAAGCAACGACACCACGTAAACTTAGCGTCTGCTCTGCCACTGTCACGGCTGCTACTGGCGCTCGGCTCGCTCCCACGTGGCCACAGAACAGGTGGTCAAAGGCACGGCCCCTTCGCCTCCCACACCGATTAGAAGATGGCGGGAGGTTGAGACGGCTGAGAGACCCGAGCAGCCGCGACGAAGGTGACTGCAGCATGGGTCTGGCGGAGCGTGGGGCGCGAATGGACGAGAGCTCCCTTGCTCCTCCAGTGACACTGCCGCCATCCAACTCCTCTGCCGTGCGTGACGAGTAACGGCCAGCAGCACAGCTTTAAAAAATCTTGAGGGGAAGGCTGCTCCCTGAACCACTGCTAGCTAATTCTTACTGTACTGGGTGTGGCAACTAACATACCGTGGCAGCACGAACTGTGAAGGAGATCAGCCAGTTAAATGAGGGACTTGGATGGTGAATTATGCAGCATTGCAGGAAGTTTGGAGTAGACAGAGTTGAAGAGGAGGGAGTCTGCAGATCCATCTCTGGGATAGAGAGGTAGCATGGTTTATGAGGCAGTATTCTGGTTCCAAGCTACAGATCTGATAAGAACCAGGTAGAATGGGGCTGGTTCAACCTGCACAGCCATGAGGAGGGCTAGGTGAGGATGTCGGAGTACCATGGAGCCCAGTAGCTGGATGGAGCTTGCTGTAAAGGTGGAGCTAACTGTTGACCTCTGTTCTAATGGAAGGGTGTGACTAAACTGGAACGGCCAGAGCTAAGTTGTCGGGGAGAGAGACCTGCAGTGAGGGAGTGGAATTTCAGCATGGCACAATAGGGGCGACAGCATGTGCCATGTTGGCATGAGGGAGGGCTGATGTGGGAGTGAACAATTAAGTGACTCGAAAATATATATATTTTAGTTTTATAAAGTTTGAATTTTAGTAGAAATAGGTAATAACCAAAAAGAAGTACGGAAAGTCAAAAATTCAGTCAAACTAGAAAAATTTCATTGTGAAATGCTGTTCTAAAGTGTATAGAATTAGTGCTGTGTCTTACACACTATCATACGCATGATGGCACTATTACGGATCACTCTTAGGAGTGGGATAATTGGTGCACATGAGAACACTGCGATGGCCGGGAAGCCAGATATAGAGAATGGAGACATAACACATAGAAATTACCCTATAAGGAATGACAAGCAGCATTTCATATTCATATTTTATAGCCAGAAGGGCGCTCCAAAACCACTAAAACCAGGACAAAAGTAGGCCTTAGGACATGATTTTGGAAGTTGTTAGTGTCGAAAAGATGCAGATAGACCCTGGGGGTGCGGAGTTACAAATCCCTTAGTGCCTTGGGAGTTCTGAAACCGACAGAGTGCTATCTGCATCTTTAGAGTCTAATCTCTTTAAAATTCTGGCCCTTCAGTTTTATGAGCAGTCTGTAATGGATTTAAACACTTAAACTTTAACAGGCAAGAATCTTCAAAGAAGTCTCACAATGTGTGGTTCTTTAATTTAAGCCAGCAATCCTGGACTGGTGTTTGAGGGAAGCTCAGCTTTTGTGGTTTGTTTTGGTATGTTTTTTAAAATGTATTTTCCGATCTCCCTTACTGGTGGCATGAGAAAAGGCCTGAAAAGGTGTTTCAGCAGTGAGCAGCCGTGTTAGTGCTGGTATCTCAGTAAAGAACAGTAGGACTTGTATGGCACTCTTAAGACATGACACAAACACTTGGGACCTGAGTGCAATCTGCAGGCTAAAGACAGAAGGGAAGTAAGGATCTCAAATATATTAATTAAAAAAAAGCCACCTGATTTTTAAGCACATTCCTGAGGTTTTGTGGGCTCTGATCTGCCGGTTTTACTGCTCTGGTTGGCAATGCTGCCTGAAAAGCTGCTGTTTTTGATAATATGATGTGGGGTCTATCTGTCAGGCAGGGAAGGAAGTCACTAGGAAAGCTGTAGGAGCTTGCGTTTTTAGCGTTGTTCAATGATATCGAGTGCATTGTCCAGTGAGGGCTTGGGTTTCCTCGTTTGAGCTCAGAGGCTGTTGTGGGCGAAGATCTTGGGCACAGCTATGCTGCAGTGTTGGCTTTTGCTGTAGGGGTCAGTTATCAACGGCAATGGTGCGGTGGCTGCGGCTGTGTACCCAAAGATGCTGGAGGTAGACATTTCAGAAGCTGGATTCCTGCAAAGGATGGCAATCCGAGTCTTAGTTGCTCATCTTCTTTCTCTGCCACGTGGAATCTGAGTCCTCCCAAACTGCTCCAAAGTGGAGTGGTGAAAGGCCAGCAATGCACCGGGGTGCCTAGCCCGAAAGCTCCCAGGAGTCCGCGTTCTGTGCAGAGTGAGCCTTTGCTGGAATGTGCCTATGTTGCAAGGGGGGGGGCGGGGGGGGGCAGGGCGAAGCGCCCTCCAGGACAACAGGCCTGCCTTTCATTCTCGCCTTATCTCTTGCGGAGCCTCGCAAATACAGCATTTATCTGGCTCTGGGGCTTCTTCAGGTGAGGTTTGATAAGTGAGCAGCTCCCAGTCCCGGTGTCGATAACTGCTGAGGATGAGCATGAACCTTTGAACTCCTTTTAAAGGAAGCGGAGAGCAGATCCTCCAGGGAGGGGAGGCACAGGTCACACTTATCTCACTGGATCCTGCCGTGCTTGCTGCGCGCTGCATTGTTCTGTAGGTCAGAACCAAAAGGGAGTCAGATAGTTGGTGGGTAGTGTAGCAACGTGTTTTCTTACTCTGTCCACCCCTTTCCCACATCTCTTGCCCTTTTAGCTGTAGAGCATCTCTATTAAACTGAGCTTGACGGCGTCAGCAAAACCCTGCCGTAGCTGCCTGCATCTTAAACCAGCAGGACCCGGCCACAGACATCCTGGGAACTCCCCACAGGCTCTAAAAACCCAGTGAAGTCCAGGCGGTAGTCCGATAGAGCCACGAGCCATGCAAAGAGAATCCAAGGCTGTGTGGGCAGTGAGCAGAAGTGAGGGTCCAGGCTGACCAGCGCAGCAGCCTGTCTGGACTAGAGCAGTGAGTCTGTTGACCAGCTTGAGGCTCCACCTGACTGGTGCAACGGCGGCCATGCGGGCCTGTGGCCAGAAAAGGTGTCTTTTTTTTTTGCTGAGCAGTGGACTAGCAGAGAAGAATTCCTGCTTTGTTTTCAGTAACGGTTCCAAAGTCTCGCCTCTAGGGCAGTATACATTCTAGGTTCACATGCGTTAATTCCATTATTAGTTTCTGTTTCCTGCAGAACAGGTTACGGGGCAGCAATGGTTCGACACGCTAATAGATTTACAAGAATACTGGTTTTACTCGAACGCTTTCAGGGTTTCTGTCTATCCTTTGTTCATTGGGCGCAGGGCGGACAAGCAGAATGCGATGGCTCAGCCACAGGGCAGAGACTAGCATGCCTCTCACTGTGGTGTATTGAGGCCTGGTTGGAATTGACGGCTTGTGTTATGGGCAGATTGGATACTCTATGGTCTGCTTGCAAAGTGTTGCTAGCAGAATCAGTCTGGAACAAGCCCTTAAAGCAGGTGAGGGAGAGTGCCTCGTACCTGTCTAGAAACTAGCCTGTTTTTTCTTGTGGTGTTTTTGGGTGTTCTTGGGTGTGTGGCAAATGCGTACGTTCTCTGGTCTCGCGCATTCTCTGCTCGCTGGGGTAGTAGGCGCTATGCTTGCCTCTGACCAGTTCTTAATACACTTCCCCTAGTGTCTGGAGAGGGGATGGAGAGGGGGACTGGGCCGCCCTCTAGCCCAGGTCCCAAACCCAGGGGCCCGCGGGTTTGGTGAACCACAATGATAGCAGTTTCTTCCTGGGTTACTTCATCTCATCCACTATCAGCTGTGAAGGTTCATCGCTCTCCCTAACAACGAGTGCCGTACTAGGGTTTCTGTTGCTCCATCCACAGAATCTCCAAACTTGCTATTATTCTTTGAAAAACTTCTCTTCTGCATAGCCTTACTCCAATCACTTTCTTCTTCACCCACAAGCTGTACTGAAGCAGGGTTTAATGCTGATGGAGTCAGTGCTCTCATGGAGTAGGTGCTCTAACTGGCACATGCTTTCCTAGTTAAAATCTAAAAACCTTCCTTGCAGGAATAAGCCCACTGCTAACACATACTGCCCTCTGGATGCTGTAAGGTGCTAATGTTGTATGACTTGTAATACATTTCACGATGATGTTTATCTAATCTGTTTGTAAACGAGAAGCTGGAACAGGAGTGATACATAAATAAATGCGAAGTGAAGATAAAATGGCTGCCGGGCATAAGGGAGCTTCAATTCAATGAAAAGATATTTGCAACATATACACAGACTTGAGAGTTTTTTAATGAAATATGTGGAGAAAACGGCCTTGGTTTAACACTGGTGAGAGAAACCACATTTAATAGGACTGGCAGCTGAGATTTGAGGCTCTTAAGCGACGGGCAATTTCGCACCAGCGTGGTCCCGGCTCCGTGTAGGCTGCACTGTCCTGGCGGGGATTCTTCAGAGCCCGGCGCCAACATCGCAATCCAAGGGAGCAGCCTGCCACCCCCGCGGCCTACAGGGAAACCGGTGCGGCGCGGCGGCGGCAAAACCGTGACCAGGTTAGGGACTCCGAGGCAGCCGCATCAGGGGTTTCCCTGGGCCAGGGACCTTGGGCTGCGGCGCGAGCGGAGCTCCGATGAACGGGGGGGGGGCGCCCTGGGCTGCGGGCTTTGTGTTGCGCACCTGACG